>NW_012110363.1:1508389-1521419 GCF_000951045.1 Mandrillus leucophaeus | reverse complement strand
AAAAAAAAAAAAAAAAAAAAAAAAAGATTTAAAATGTAGTATTGTATTATATCCCAAAGCATATAATAAATATTCATGAGTCTATACTAATATAAATAATTGATGGAATAAGAAGTAAGTGGGAGAGAATAGATGAATGTCCAATATTGAAGAATTCCAAATAATTGACGTAGATACCATACCCTGAAGGAGCTGGAATGTAACTCTCTACTCCTTAAGTGTGGACTGCATAATGACTTCCTTTCAAAGAATTCCATCTGGAAAGAGGGGGAAGTTAGTAACTACACAGTGGAGAGACCTGACAAACAGTACTTCAGCCAGATGGTCAAGGACAACCTCAGCCATGATAAGTCGTGTTGGCAATATATATCCTCAGTGCCATGAGGATGGCACTGCCCTCTGTGACCTTCCTCCCCAAAACTGGCAATGTCTGTCTAACCATGACAAAAGGCAAGTAGAGAGACAGTCCTTATAATATGTGACCAATGACTGAGCATGGTGGCTCACACCTGTAATCCCAGTACTTTGGGAGGCTGAGGCCAGCAGATCACGAGGCCAGGAGATCGAGACCATCCTGGCCAACATGGTGAAACCCCATCTCTACTAAAATACAGAAAATTAGCCTGGCATGGTGGTGTGCACCTGTAGTCCCAGTTACTCAGGAGGCTGAGGCACGGGAATCATTGGAACCCAGGAGGCAGAAACTGTAGTGAGCCAAGATCATGCCACTGCACTCCAGCCTGGCAACAGAGTGAAGTTCCATCTCAAAACAACAACAACAACAACAACAAAACAAAAAACAACAAACAAACAAAAACACCAATACTCTGCAAGGCTGTTAAGGTTAGCAAAAACAAGGGTAGTCTGTCACAGTTAAGGAGAGCCTGAGCTGGGCACAGTGGCTCACATGTGTAATCCCAGCACTTTAGGAAGTCGAGATGGGAGCATCAGTTGAAGCCAGGGATTTGTGACCAGCCTGGGCAACACGGTGTGTCCTCATCTCTACAAATAATTTAAAAATTAGCCTGCATAGGGGTTCATACCTATAGTCCTAGCTACTCAGGAGGCAAAGGTGGGAGGATCACTTAAGTTCAGGAATTCGAGGCTGCAGTGAGCTATGGTCCTACCATTGCAATCCAGCCTAGGTGGCAAGGCAAGACCCTGTCTCAAAAAGAAAAAAAAAAAAAGGAAAAGCAGAACCAGAGGAGACAAGGCAGCTAAATAGATTATGGCATTCTGGATGGGTTCCTGTAACATAAAAAGGACATGATGTAAAAACTAAGTAAATTCTAATAAAGAATGGACTTTGGTTATTAGGAATACAGCAGTACTGGTTTGTTAGTTGTGACGATTAGACCATACTAAAGTAAGACGTAAATAACAGGAGAAACTGGGAGTGGGAGTTTTTCTGTAAACTTAAGACTACTCTAAAATTTTTAAAAGCTCATTAAAAATTAATCAACATAAATTTTCCAGCAGTGTACAGAATTAGCTGGAGGAGGACTAAGACAAAATGTCAATTAACTTAAAAAAACAGTCCCTTACTTTTGCTTTATTTCTGCTGCACTGAGAATGAGCATCCATTCATTTGTTTACTCAACAGGTATATTTTGAACACAAGTTGTGCACTAAGTTCTTTGCCAGGTCGGTAGATATACAGTCGTGAGCAAAATAGTTTAATATTTTGGCCACTGCTCCATAGCCCATGAGAGGGGAAACAATAGCTAAATATGTGATTCAGAACAGCCGTAAGTGCTATGAAAGGAAAGTGCAGAGAAGTATAGACCTTCTCAAAGGTGAATCTGATCTCTGCAGATGGGAGGTAGAAATGTGGTCAGGGCATGTCCCAGAGGGAGTGAAGTTGAGGCTGAGATGTGAAGTGTGTATGAGAATTGAGGGGAGTTTCGGGGCAGGGAAGATGGTCTTGACAGGAGGAACAGCATGTGCGAGAGCGCTGAGGACTGGGAACGTAGTATGTTGCAAGAACCGAAAAGAGATGAGCATAGTTGGAGTGGAGAGCACAGGGAGAAAGAAACCATGCTTTTGACAGTGGATCAAAACACCTTTTTCTTACTCTAGGCTGCATTTAGAAATACATTGGTCTAGGGAGGAAAAGGAGGTCACATTCCACTATTTCCCTATCCTCCCTGGACCCCGTTGTGCTCTACAAACTTACACGTCTGTACCTCTTTCTAGAAGGCATAGTGACACTTCGTTGTAAATGAAGCTGGCTCTATCCTAAGGAAACTCCAGCCCCAGCTCTTTGTACACTCTTCCATGGAGACTCACTATTTTCATATTCCAAAGATCAGAGAGGCCAAACTGGTACTGACCTTCTCCTGGGTCCCAGCCCCACTTCTGCTGCCTCCTTTAGAGTACTCTCGGGTATGAGGCCTTTCCTTCTATGCCCAAACCCTGAACAAAAGCAGATCACGCTTCTCCTCTGCTTGCTCATAAATGTATTGTAGGACTTAGGATGTGATATTGCAGTATTTTCTTTGCATCTGTTTGTAAGACATCACTATGAGCTCTTTAGGGAAGGACCATGTCTTATTTATTAGGAATTAATAAATACTTATTGAACAGATAATTAAAATAAAGCTCATGTAATTACTCACGAATTAGAACTTTAATGCTGAATTCATTCGTTTTAAGTTTTATCTGAGATGAGTGGCCCAGATAGCAGGTGGTCTCACCTTGCAATAATCATTGACAGGTGGTTGGGGGGAACGTCATCAGATCAGAAATGTGGTATGCCACGTCTGCTGCCTGTGACTCCAGGCCTCAAGGGTGTGTGTGTGTGTGTGTGTGTGTGTGTGTGTGTGTGCGCATTTCAGTTTCTCATTTTCACAAAAATGTATGAACTTCTTTGGGCTAGTCTATATTTGAGAGTTCAATCTATTCTTCAGAGTAAAGCTGCTCTTCCTTTATCAGCCCTAGCACACAGAAAATGATGTGCACTACCCTTCATGTTCCCATGGGTCCACCTCTGTTATGGGCTGTGGTACGGACCAGAGAGCCCAGCTTGGATGGAGTCCTAATGGTACTCGCTATGATGTCATTCTTCTGCTTCCACTGAAGAAAACACTTCGAAATGCACATGAGAATGACACTGTTGAGGGATGACCTTGAATACACTGATTTATTTTTTAAGCAAATCTCACACACATTGGAGTGTTTTACTAAAATTAGTAACATTTTGAACACAACTCACAAATGATCTTGACAAACAAAAATGTTTAACTTCTATCTCATTTCATATAGTCACTTTGAATGGGGAAGACATGGGCTGAGGAAATCTTCACTTACCAAACTGTAGAAGACATTGCTTTGGCTGAGCGCCTGTAATCCCAGCACTTTGGGGGGCCAAGGTGGGTGGATCACCAGAGATCGGGAGCTGGCCAACACAGCAAAACCCCATTGCTACAAACAAAACAAAACAAAACAAAAAAATTAGCTGGGTATGGTGGCAGGCCCCTGTAATCCCAGCTACTCAGGAGGCTGGGGCAGGAGGATTGCTTGAACCCAGGAGGCAGAGGTTGTGGTGACCCGAGCTCATGCCATTGCACTCCAGCCTGGGCAACAAGAATGAAACTCCATCTCAAAATAAATAAATAAATAAAAAATAAAAACAAAAAAAAATTTATTTTAGAGCTAATCTTGACATAAAAGTGAGAATCATATCATGGTCAGACTATTTCATTTCTTTCATCAAAACTGTTGATTAAAACATTAATATGATGTTATTTATGGGCTCTCAGAGCTGCCAAGCGTTGTGAAGGTTGCAAACTACACAGCTCCAGGAGTATTAGTCACATGTGCTGTTTACTTGCTGTGCTGTTTAACCTTACAGTTGTATGCTCTGAAGACTGAGGTATTTTGTGATGCATCAATACCAAGTTACTGGTCATTGATTTACCAATATCAGACACGAGACAGCTTGTTTTATTGATGAGACTGTTACTTAGGAAATCAAATTATTGACTATGGTTGAGTTATATCTATCAGTAAACACATTAAAACCTTTCACTTAATTGGTCCTTTGTTTAAATGATTGTTATCTGCTGACATTTCACCAGTTTTATTACTATCTAATAAAATCCTAATTACATGTCATGTAATTCATTTTGAAATTAGAGTCATTGATTTCTGCTCTGAGAAGGAAATATACATTTTCCCCAACCAATATGCTTGAATCATGGAAATTAGATTTCTTAAACTCTCTAGTGTTCATCAATACCGTATAATTACAGCATAGGTCATTTTAATTCTCAAATGAGATATGTGGCAATTCAAGAGAGATTAAAAGTGCTATGATCCAGGACAGGAATTGTGAACCTTTTCGGTGTGGCAGCATATTTTCTGTAGTAGAATCTATAAGATTCTACTCAATTTCTCTATGATAAGCTTATTTGTTCAATTAATTTTATCAACAGAAAGAATTAAAAAATGAATGAATCCTGTTAAAAATAAGTTTCTAATAAGCTGACTATTATTATAACTATTATTTACATAAGAGCTCCAGATTTTTATGACAAGGCCTAAGTTAATTAAGGTAAGTTTCAAATGTAGATTCTCTACAGAGAGATATATTATTTGCTGGTACAAAACACACCTCTAGTGCTACTATTTTTTATAAGTATGTTTACAAGAACTGAATTTCTAAGATCTCACATTATAGTTCTATAGATAATGAGATACCACATTTTTCCATGGTGGCTGAAACTCAATTTCATGCTATCAACTAAGAACTGTGTATTCCAATAAAGTTGTCCAAGGCTCCCAGCCAGGAGTACTATATACCATATACTTTACCTACATATCAAAACTGTATCCTTCCAGACATTCACTATTAAATGAATAATGACTAAGATTAACCTGTTGAAGAACTGACTTGAAAAGGAGGACAGATACAAGATTTTAGTCCAACAGAAGGAATGTTTAAAAAAGAAACAGCTGCTTACCGTCAACTTGCTTTCCTTAGTGAATCTTTTTTCCTAGTCATTAAAACACTTTTTTCTAGGCCATGTACAATGTTTGAAATAGCTATTTTGTCAACACACATCTGCATAATCTCAAAGGCTACATCATGTGACTTAATGCAATTAGTAGCATTTCATTTGGAGGGGTCCAAAAGAATATTTAAGAAAAAAGAAAATGCCTTCAATAAGAGGCAAATGGATGTGTTCAAGAATAATAATGATAACTTTCTACATCAGTGCATCATAAATGTCCATTTTGTTATTGCTTTACAGATAGAAATGAAAAGATTAGCAGAAATATGAAAAAATAGACTGTAGTCATGGAAGTGATAAAACAAACTTCACATGACACTTAAAATCAACATACTCTTACTTTGCTAAATTACCAGTTTATTTGAAATAAGTATAGTGATAATTGCTATACGAGTATTTAGCAATTCATTTTATTTTAGTGGTTCATTTAACAATTTTAAAGACACTTCAGGGCCAGGCACGGTGGCTCACACCTGTAATCCCAGCACTTTGGGAGGCCGAGGCGGGCAGATTACCTGAGACCAGGAGTTCGAGACCAGCCTGGCCAACATGGTGAAACCCCATATCTACTAAAAATTAGCCTGGTATGATGGCACACACCTGCAATCCCAGCTACTTGGGAGGCTGAGGTAGGAGAATTGCTTGAGCCCGGGACACGGAGGTTGCAGTGAGTCAAGATTGTGCCACTGCACTCCAGCCTGGCTCACAGAGTGAGACTCTGTCAAGAAAAAAAACAAAAACAAAAACACTTCATTGTCTTTGTAAAATTTTTATAGGTTTAGGGGGTATGAGTGCAGTTTTGTTACATGGATCTGTTACATAGTGGTGAAGTCTGGGCTTTTAGTGTAACCATCCCTCAAATAGTACACATGAACATCTTTCAAAAGAAGACACGCCACTGTTTTTTGATGGTAATGAAGGATTATAGAGAGACTACTGGTATAATGGTGATAATTTATTATGCTATACATAGTGTTAACAACTATAGAAAAATAGTTGTCTAAGTACTTATAGCATAAATTAAGTCACAAGTACGATTTTTTTAATATTCAAAGATAAAATTTCCATATAAGATATATCTGCTATAGATAAGTAAGATGAAATACATATATGATTATTGGTATTTATTATCCTGACTGTTGGCCTCTGGGTGGCAAATAGGTGTCAACTTATGTGAAAATTCTAATTGATCAAAAGGTGCTGCCTGGGTCACTGTGATCAGAAACTTCTGAGTCCTCATTGAGAAAATGTGTAATGATGGGTTTCTGGTGTTTGGGATGTGGGTGGTGAGAGATGGCCCACGTAGGTACCTAACATTTACTATCCCTAGGACTAACATAGCTTAGAAATTAACTGAAAAATCAAAACAAATTATATTTTATTATATATATTTTATATATATATTTAAATATATATATTTTATTATAAATTATATTATATTATATATGTATATCCCTGAATATATATTTATATTTAACCTTCTATCACACAAAACTAAAGAAATTTAATTAAATGTTCAGTGAAGGTTTTTATTTCTTTTTTTCCCTTTAAATCATAGCTAATGACCAGGCCCAGTGGCTCATATCTGTAATCCTAGCACTTTGGGAGGCCTAGGTGGGAAGATCATTTGAGACCAGGAATTCAAGTCCAGCCTGGGCAACATAGCGAGACCCTCTTTCCATAAAAATTACAAAAATTAGCTGGATGTGGTAGCACACACCTGTAGTTCCAGCTACTCATGCGGCTAAAGCAGGGAGGATCACTTGAACCCAGGAAGTTGAAGCTGCAGTGAGCTATGATTGCACAACAGAGCAAAATCCTGTCTCAAAAAACCACCACCAAAAAAAAAAAAACACAAAAAACATAGCTAATACTTTCTGTGGTACATGGAGCCTTGCATAATGTTTTTATGTTTGGGACACTTTTTGGTTGGAAAAATAAAGTGGAGAGATGATAGCAGAAAGCATAAGTCCTTCTCTTGGCAGAGTATGTAAGAAACCACTTAACATACATATGAACCAAGAGTCAAATTTCTTATAAACTGCTTGGATAGTGAATTCTAGAGTGTTTCTAAATCAGAGTTTACAAGAACTCAAACACATAAACAGTGACAGTGAAGACTGGCTGTAATCCAAAGAGCTAAAAATGGTTGAAAAAATTATAATTACAGCTTGAAAATGTAAGTTATAGAAAATACATTCCTTGAGTCATTGGCAGTATAAACATTCTAACTCCAAATGCTTCTCATCTCTAGATAAATCTTCTGGAATTTAAAAAATAAATGCAAGGATTTTCAAAGCTTTTGGTTAATACTGAGAGCACCACAAGAAAGCTCACTGAAGATTTGAGAAACATAATTGGAAAATTTGACTACTTTTGCCACCATACAAATGTATCTGCCTGAAGGGAAAATTTAAAAATTAGGACTAGGGTGAGATTCGAGCTTTATGTATAGGATAACTTAGATATAACTAATAGACACCTCCCAAATGAGCAATGTGAAAAAGAATAGCAGTCTCATTTTGAAAATACTTTAAAAAAAAGTTTATGTTCCTTAAGCTTCTGTTTAAAATGAGTTGACCCTTATCTGATTTCACAGTTAGTTTTCAAAGGAAGAATGAGTCATGTCAGAAATGTTGTCAATTTTGGTTTTATGAGGTTTGGCAAAGGACTTTCTATTTTCTCCATATTTTATGAGATCTCAAAATAGGTTTAGGAATTCCCCCCGACCCACCCCTGCTCTAGAGTGAACATCATAATATTAACTACAATTATTTTAAAAGACCTTTCAGCTCAAAGGGCTTTTCACCTATATTATGTAGCTTTGTTAATCCTGTCATCCTGATTCAGATGGAGTGGAGGTACCAGCATCCTAGGTGCACAAATGACAGCATTAAGACGTGGCTGATTAAGGGGTTTTCCAAGGACACATGGTTGCTATGAGGCAAAGTAGGGAGCTAAAACCCAAACTGTCTGACTCACTGCTGAATTGTTTTCCAGACCGCTTTATGTGGAATACTATGGGAGGTCTTGAGGAATATGACCTTTGACTCTTCTTTAAGAACAAATGCCCTTCCTCTACCGACGGATTAATAAAGGTATAGGAATACATGCTGTTTTGTTTTATTTTGTTTTGAGACGGAGTCTCGCTCTGTTGCCAGGCTGGAGTGCAGTGGCGAGATCCCAGCCCAGTGCAACCTCCACCTCCTGGGTTCAAGTAATTCTCCTGCCTCAGCCTCCATAGTAGCTGGGATTACAGGCACACACCACCATACCCAGCTAATTTTTTTTTTTTTTTTTCCTGTGTTTTTAGTAGAGATGGGGTTTCACCACATTGGTCAGGATGGTCTCAATCTCTTGACCTCATGATCCGCCTTCCTTGGCCTCCCAAAGTGCTGGGATTACAGGCGTGAGCCACCGCTCCCGGCCAGAATACATACTTTTAAAAAAGGCCCCAGAAAATCTCTCCACAGAAAAAGTTCTAGTGTTGTGCAGCATAATCTATTTATTCTTTCTCCTTTTCTCCTTTCATACCATCTCCCTGAATGACTTCAGTCACTCCACAGCTTTGCTCACCATCTGTACTTTGATGGTATTGTATCTGCAGCTCAGATTTCCCTTCTATAGCTTCCAACCTAAATGTGTATCCACCTACTGGATACCTCTACTCAAATGCCTTCCAGAGGAGCCAGACTCAAACTGTTCCAAAAGGAATTTACCATCTTGCCTCGACACCTGCTTCCCCTCTATGTTTTCTGTATGGGGATTCGTGTAATCCTTTACTAAACAAACCAAAACTTGAACCGCATCCTTTCTTCCTCCCTATGATCCCTCAGAGCCATGCACTCTCCAGCTGCTGCTGATTCAGTTTTTCTAGCACTTCTTAAATCCTGTGGGCCTTTTCCATTCTTACTGCATGGATCTAGGTCAGGCCCCCATGACTTTTCACCTAGATTAAGGCCTACACTTTCTGACTGGCCCCTCTTCTTACAATCTGGCCTGTTTCTCATTCAGTTTCCACACTATAGTCAGCCATCAATGGCTACCCAAAGGATTTATGATCATGTTTTAACTCTTCAACGTGGCCTATAGTCTCAGCTATGTGAGAGGCTGAGGCAGGAGGATTGCTCTATCCCAGGAGATAGACGCTGTGGTGAACATGATTGTACCACTGCCCTCCAGCCTGGGTCACAGAGCAAGACCCTGTCTTAAGTAAGTAAGTAAGTAAATAAATAAATAAATAAAGTGACTTGTAGAACTTGCCCCATCTGACTCATGGTTATTGACCCAGCTTCATGCTATATCTCTTTCTGCCTCACTGTCTAAGCTCAAGCTATATAGAAATCAAGTCTTAAGTTATACTGAGTTTCATATTGGGATTCTTCCTTTATTTATGCCATTCGTAGATGGTATCACTCTTCTGCCATAATGTCCAGTTTTTCTCAGTGTGGTGTCCCTTCTGCCATTGGAATATTATACCTCTTTGTCCTGCAGGCAAAGCCAGGTGAATTGTTTTGCCTAAGGAAATGTAAACAAAAGCGGCATCTATCATTTTTGGAGGATAGCTTAAGAGCCATGTTAAAGACAACGGCTTTAAGAGCCGTTCAATGTGATCTCTTTCTTCACTCTGCCACCAGACAGGCAATGTCCCACATGGAGGATGATTCATCAACCTATGTCCTGGAGAGAAGACATGGAGCAGAGATGTGGTCAGCACGTGATGGCTACAGATGTGAGACTGTAAGGGTCATCCAATGTCAGGCAGACCTACAGAAGCTTTCACAAGGAGGACTGAGGAATAACAGTCTTCCTTAATCTGGCTTATTTGCATGATCTCTTCTTTATTTTGTGTGTTTTTGTCAAAGATGTTGAGCAATATAATTCTAGAATTGTGAAAATTTTAGTTTTACATTAAATCATACAGACATAGAATGAATACAAAATAAACCTTTCTAGTTCTAAACTATCTAAACTTGGATATCTTTTTTGTTTTCTCAGCATGACTTAGCCTGCTGTTACTGTTACCTCTGCCTTGGAAAGTCGTCTTTGCCCTCTTTGACCAGCTAACTCCTATCCATTGTCTCAGCTGAGATTCCATTCTCTTAGGAATCCATCTCTAACTCCTTGGCTGAATGGCACTCTTGTGTTTCTGTGCCACTCCGTACATCTCCTAATATTGTTGATTACACTGCACTGTAATTTCTTGGTTATTGTTTGTGTCCCTACTAGATGGTCAACTCTGCAAGGGCATGGTGCATCTCTTCCTTGTTTATCATTTTAGTCCTATCTCTTAGTACCTAGCAAATGAAAGTTATACAATCACTACGTTGTTTGGAAAAATGATAAATAAATAAATGTAGGAAAAGTAGTTAAAAGTAAATCAATTCTCACATCCCCAAACACTGTGAAAGATTTTCAGCTTCAAAATTGCATAAGCAAGAGCCATAATTGGAAATTTTCTTTACTGTGGTGACAGATGGAACACTGAAAGGAAAACTTATCACTGACATTTAACACATACCAGTGCCACTTTCTGTTATCACACATTTGCAAACTGCAGAGCTCTGTGAAAAGTTTTAATTATAAATTGTAGTCTAGATTACATTTTTGTTCTGAGTCCTTTGAATGTGTTCAATTTCATTGTGGTAGTAGTGTCCAGTAACAGCTCCACTAGCCATAAAGGACAATTTATCTCAGGATCACAAATGTGAGACAGTAATGGGACCATTCAATTCCAGGCAAACCTATAGAATTTTTTTTTCAAGGAGGCTTGGTAGGTAACAATATTCCTTAATCTGGATTATTTACATTCTCTCTTCTTTATTATGTGTGTTTTTATCAAAGATGTCAGGCAGTGTGATTTTAATCTAGAATTGTGACAATTTTTATTTTACATGAAATCACAGGACAGTTTTAGTTCCGTGTTTGTGTTACATGTAACTGACTTCCTAGAATTGTGTTATGTATGCAATAGGTTTGCAATAAAATTTTGTTTCCAATCTACACCTTCCTCTTACTACTGCTTGTATTTTTTCCTTCAGTATCAAGTCTCTTTGAAACATTAAAATAATAATTTATATATTTTCACCTGCATTTTCTAACATCTCTTACTTTTCACTTTTAATGCTCTACCCAGACTCTCTCCCTCTCTCTCACACACATACACACACACCCTTACATATACACACACACACGCAGAGGCCAGGTCAAATATTTTAGCTTGAGGCCATGAAATCCGGTGACAAGGGTCTACTAAACTTTCTAAAATCTGCTTCTATATTGCGTACATTTTAAATTTTCTGTGTATTATGATACCCAGAAAATCTTAAAAACATTTCTGGTTGGAGAAAAGACTGCCCCTCCTGGACCTAGTCAATTCTCAGAGCTCTAAAGCAGGAGTGTGCCTTTCACATCCAAACTCAGAAATCCAGAGCCACGCCTCCTCTATCTGGCTTGTGCATCCCAAATATTAAGGCAATATTTCTCTGCCTTACTCATCCCAGGGCCAGGTGCCAGGCAACTAGGGACCACCCCTATAGTTCAGAGCCCACTGAAATTATTATTAGCCAGGCCTAAACTGTTTTCTCTTTCTTGCCTTCCCGCCCCCCGCCCCCCTCCCCATGGAAACTCTAGTAAAGGCTCTGGCTTAATGCTTATGGTTTTCTCTGACTCCTGCCCTCTGACCTAAATCTGGTTGCTTCCCCAGTGATACTGTATGGTATGCAATGACCCCCTCTCTAGAATATGCAAGTAAAATAAACTTTCTTTTCTTTTCCTTTTTTTTTTTTTTTTTTTAAGACAAAGTCTCACTTTCTTGCTCAGACTGCAGTGCAGTGGTGTGATAACAGCTCATTGCAGCCTTAATCTTCTGATCAAGCAATCTTCCTGTCTCAGCCTCCCCAGTAGCTGGGACTACAAGAAGGTACCACCACACCCGGCTATTTTTTGTGCTTTTTGTAGGGACAGGGTTTCACCATGTTGCTCAGGGTGGTCTCAAACTCCTGGACTCAAGTGACCCACCTGCCTCAGCCTCCCAAAGTGCTGAGATTACAGGCTTGAGCCATCATGCCCGGCCCAGCCAAACATTAATTTCTTGTACCTCTCCTGGGTCTTGTCTCGTGGCTGCACTTTACTGAACATCACAAAAAAGAGCTCAGAGCAGCCGCATATATTTTCCTTCTTTTTGCCAAACCCCTTTAGATTGTTTGTTTGGGTGGTCATCTAGGCTTCTGACTCTGATTCTTTCTAAAATGACATCTTGGACTACCCCTCTGTGCCATACATTTTAGTCCATCGGCAAGAGATGCCTTAAACTATAATTGACTCAGGCCCCTAGATACTGCACCCCAACTCTGGCCCAGTATTTCTATTCCTGATTACTTAGGAAGGAAAAAATTGAGGATTATATGTTCTTTTGTTCCCCTCGCACCCTGGAGCACCACTTGGGCCTTGTTGAGAATTCTACTTGATCTGAGGGACTCTGAGCATTTAGTTTTAATGTCACAACCTGGAAAACAGAGCTTCTAACCCAAAGTCATAGTGTTAGGCCTGAAAAGATCTTATGACACATAGACTATTGTCTCATCTCTTAGATGAAAACATTTAAAGTCAGAGACTGTTTAATGGTTTACTTGACCTAGAGCTAATGAGTAGAAAGTGCGGAAGTAGAAGCTAACTCTTCTAAAGTTATGAGTGTTCTTTTATTTAGACTTTTCTATCTTTTGTTCTCTGTCTCTCTCTCTTTTTTTAAAATCAACTTTTATTTTAGATACAGGGGGTTACATGTGAATGTTTGTTACATAGATACATTGCACCCAGGTAGTTAGGATAGTACCCAATTGGTAGTTTTATTTTTCTTTCTCTTCTTTTCTCTTTCTTTCTTTCTCTCTCTCCTTCCTTCCTTCCTTCCTTCCTTCCTTCCTTTCTCTCTTTCTCTCTTTCTCTCTTTCTCTCTCTTTCTTTCTTTCTTTCTTTCTTTCTTTCTTTCTTTCTTTCTTTCTTTCTTTCTTTCTTTC
>NW_012110363.1:1486004-1508339 GCF_000951045.1 Mandrillus leucophaeus | reverse complement strand
CTTTCTCTCTTTCTCTCTTTCTCTCTTTCTCTCTCTTTCTTTCTTTCTTTCTTTCTTTCTTTCTTTCTTTCTTTCTTTCTTTCTTTCTTTCTTTCTTTCTTTCTCTTTCTTTCTCTCTTTCTTACTTTCCATTCCATTCCATTCCATTATCACAGTACCTATTTCTCATATAGTTTCTGAACTTCATTGGTCTTACTGTAGTTCACACTTTAAATGAAGCCCATCAGTGGACCTCTTGTATAGTACCAGGCATGTTGCACATGAGGTCACCAATGAATAGTAAATTTCATAAGCTGATTTCCTAGATGAATGGATTGGAAGAGAACATAGGAACTAGAGCAGTGGTTAATTGGGGATTAAAAATGGCTCAAGGCTTTCAGCCTGGTGGAAGGCAGCAGATAGTGTGTATGTGCTTGCGCCTGAGGTAACACAGTGCTAAGGCTTTTTTGGGAGAGGGGAGAGGAAAGATGATAAACATACAGAGTTTAAGATGATAGTAATTTATCCAAATGGAAATATCTAATAGACAGTGATGATACAAAAAAAGAAGAAAAATCAGGACTGATGAAAGATGTAGATAGGGAGAGGCTCTTTAAGCAGTGAGTGTGACTGTAAGGAGAAAATACGGAGATAGGCAAGAGAGAGGAGCCTGTGGTCAAAATTAGCACTTCTAGCAAAGGAAGCAGAGGAGCAGCCAGACATGTTCTTCTCTGAATAACAGTGATATGGTTTCCTGGAATCCCAAAGTAGAGAGATTCTGCAGGAACAGCCAGGATTGGGGGTGGCAGGAAGTGTGGAAATGTCATGTGGCTTATCCAATCAGATGCTCTTTCTAGGACTTTGACTCTTAGTTGAAGAGGTAAGATTTGACTCCTTCATAAAGAAACCTAGAGGTTGAAATAAGTATAGTGTTTAGGGTGTGAGAACATTAGCCTGCTTCAGCCACCAGCACTTGGCTGCCTGTGGATCCTGCTGCCAAGATCCCTTGATTCCTGCCAGTTTTCCTGGCCAGTCTTCAGCTTCCCATTAACCATGAGTTCCTCCATTCTGCTAAAATTTGTCTTTCATATTTAAGATGGCCAATACTAGTTTCTGTTGCTTGCCTCCAAGTACTTTATTTGACTCACAGGGTAACTTCATCTTATTTATGAAAGCTTAGAGAGATACTGATTTCTGTAAGTAGACTCAGTACTGGGGATGGCAGAGATGGAAAAGGAACTGTATTTCAAGATAAAAATGTCTTCAGCGATCTTAGAGAGGTCAAGTTCAATAGCCTGAGGATGGTAAGATGTTCCATTGTAGCAGATCAGGAAATGAGTAACCGGCGAATCGAAGGAGGCTATAAATAAAGGCAAATTTAAGCAATTCTAAAATACTAAAGATCTTCAAATTTGGTTACAGGGAACAGGATGTGCATGTATGAGAGGCAGGGTACAAATGTCATGGGGAGAAATGTGATAAAATCAAACATGGCACTTAGAGCAAGTGAAGCAAAAATGTAACAAAGTGTGTTGGTGGGGATGGGGTGGCCGAGTGGAGAAGGAACCCATTATAGCCACTGAATGAGTAGAATTGATTCCAACATATCACATATGACAATGTGTTGGGTTTTTACCATGATCTATTCATTCATAACACTATTACAATTGAAATAAATCATATTACAGCAGAAAAAAATAAAGAAATTGCTACCATTAACAAATTTGAAGGGATTATGTTAATAATCAGTTTTTAAAAATTGAGATGAAGGGGTCTCACTTTGTCACCCAGGCTAGTCTCGAACTCCTGGATGCATGCAATCCTTCTGCATCAGCCTCCCAAGTAGCTGGGAATACAGTTGCATACCACTGCCCAGGCTGATCATCAGTATTGTTGACGTTAAAAAAAAATTCAATGAAAGTAAGCCCATGATTATTGAGAGAACATTCCCCCCCTCCCCACCCAATTCTTGCAGATACCCAAATTGTGAAATATTAATACTTTTAATCTTTGAAAACTCCTTACTTGGGATTAAGGAAATATGTTCCTCTAAGAATATGAAAATCAATGTTGATGTACTAGTTAGTTTTCTTGACATATTTTAGCAGATTTCATTAATTTTTTTCCATCAGAAATCACGTTTTTGTTACATAAGTCTTTAGTAGCAACATGAATAAACATCGAATAGCTTTAATTTCTTTTGCCATTACTACAGATAGATTGGCCATATTTTGTGGGGGATGGTTAGCATGTTGCTATTTCGCAGTTGTCAATAAATTCATAAAACATTACTCTTAGCAGTTCTGTAAAAAGTCTTGTTTGCTTTTCTATGTTAAATATATTTTGAATTGCTTTGAAGTAAAGAAACGCTGAAGTCCAACGAAGATGGAAAAAACGATGTTTTAACATTATAAAATCTAAAATAAAGCAAACACCACAAGGAAACGTCATTTTTTCAGTTAATTCCTTGACATGCAGCTTCAACATGACGCTACATACAACACGCAGAATACAGCCCAAGGCTTTATGGTGCCTTTAGTCTTTCTTTTAGGTTACCATTTTATTGTTAGAACCTGACACAGTGCTGGACACATGCTAAGTAATCAATAAATACTGATAGGAAAATGAATAAATAAATTGATAAATTGGTGCCTAAATTTATTTTTATTATATGACTATGACTTCTATGTAACTAGTTTCTGTAATTTCAACTCACTACATATAAATTCCAGAGGTGCAATAAGTAGTAATCTCTTTATCTTTGCAAAATTGTGAAATCTGAAGTTTACCAAATAGACTGCCATTAAGAATCTCTGCATTTAGCAGGGAATACTAACCTTTCAGTAAGATTTTTTTTTTTTTTTTTTTCTGGCACGGAGTCTCGCTCTGTCGCCCAGCCTGGAGTGCAGTGGTGCGATATCGGCTCACTGCAAGCTCTGCTTCCTGGGTTCACGACATTCTCCTGCCTCAGTCTCCCCAGTAGCTGGGACTACAGGCACCCGCCACCATGCCCCGTTAATTTCTTTTTGTATTTTTATTAGAGACAGGGTTTCCCTTGTTAGCCAGGATGGTCTTGATCTCCTGACCTCATGATCTGCTCTCCTGGGCCTCCCAAAGTGCTAGGATTATAGGCATGAGCCACCACGCTCGGCTGATGTTTTTGATTATATATATATATATATATATCATTCTTTCATTATATATATCGTATATATACACACACACATATATACTTGTGTGTGTATATAGATGCACACACAATTTTACATATGTTTAATGCTAGAGAAACTTGTTTAACGGTCTTTGTTTAATGATCTTAAAGTTGCTCTGTATAATAAGTTAATACAACTAAAAGTAATCTTGCGGGATTTTTTTTTTTTTGGTGACTTAAGAATCACCTCACTTTCATAATAATAAATAACTTTTGTACATGGCAATAATTATTTAATGATCCAGGCTGACACTACACATATAGGAACAAGTCTGAAGACCTTTGAGAGTGAACAAATTCCTTCTTTACTTCCTTTAAAAGCTTTTTCTAAGAACTGAATAGTTTAAAAATTGTGCTATGATTTGACCAAACTGAGTCAGAAAGGTACAGTGAGGAGGAAAAAGGAAAAAATGTCATTTGGCATTGTTCTAAACTTGTAGAAAAGCTATGATTTAATGCTATCTTAAAGAAATATGTCAACTTGCATTTTTTCAAAATGCATCATATCATAACAACATTTCCACAAAATTACATTTTAAAATGGAAAGTATTATTGTCTTCAGTTTAGAAATAAAATATCAGAATATCATAAGGAGCAGTGAACTTGATAGTGCAGTCATAGAACTAATAAACAAGGACTAATACTAGAGATTCCTGTCTACTAAATACATGCTGAGTATATGCATCACATTTTCTTCATGTATATATGTATACTATGAGGCCTTTCAGTATCTTCCAGTAATGGGAGTGATGACTCCCCTAACTTTTACATGAATGAGATTTTTAACAGCAGCATTAAATGACTGCTATTTTCAGGTCATGATATTAAGAGTAAAATGACGTTATTTCCATATAGTTTTTTTCCAACAGTAATAAACAGAAGATACTTTTGTTTCATGTGTTAGGATTGGCCATTTATGTCCCAGCCACAGTGTGGTTCCTCGAAGCATAGAGATAGTATAGAAATGAAAATGACCCAAAGCAGTGGCTGACAATTGGACTATTTTATAACTCTTTTGGAACCTACAGTAATGAGCAATAAAATACTTCCACTGAAAGTCAGAGGAGTCTTTCAAAAGATTTCACGGGTTACACCTTTTCCTATATTGTAATATCTTCGATGTGCTTTTGCCCTCTCCAGATATTTTTTCCATCCTACAGTGTAAAGAGGCAAAGCTTATCAAATAAGTCTAAGGTCTGTTCTCGCGCTCTCTCTCTCTCTCTCTTTCTTTTTCCCTCTCTTCCCCCACCTCACCGAGGACCCTATCTAAAATTGGGGAAATCAGGAAGAACTACTGTAATAGAAAATCTCCAATGCCTTAGAGGAGATCTTAAAGTCAGTTAACTAGATAAACAAAGAGAGAAAGAAAAGTCTTTAAATACCAGTCGACCTTGAGTAAGAATGTCAGATATCTGTTTTGGATACAAAGAAAGACAGAAAAGATTCAATTTTTCTGCCAGTCAGCATAGGACACTAAAAATGGTTGAATGTTCAGTGTCCTTATGATTCATTCTTAAGTACCTAGGGAATTAGCCTTTGATAATTTCCTTAGGATTCATCAACAGTGTTAGACCACTGAATATATACTGAGACCTCCAAAGTCCTCACTATTTCTTATCTTTGTCTCCAATCCACTTGATCCTTGGTTCAAACAATCAGCAGTGATAAAGATCATCATTTATCAAAATGAATTTTGGCAGGACAAAATACATTGTCTTGTGAGTTGTTAAGAATTTGGGGTAGGCATGTATGGGATGTGGTAGGGAGGAAATTTTTTAGCTGAAGTACATTTGAGAAATGCTGTATTGAATAAAGCCAAAGCATTTGTTTAGCACAATGAATTTTTAAATCATTGATAAATTAATAGCATTTCTAAAGCATGTTTAATCATTTAGCCCTATTACCCACCACCCCCACCTTCACCACTGTGGACACCATCTAAATATTTTATGAAACTTTAATGTTTCCCAATCTCGATGTGCAAATGCTGACACAAAGGCTGCTGCTTGCCCGTGTTGTGTCCAACAGATCTGCAGCCCCAGCACTCCCCGTTTCCTATTATAGACTTTTGAAATATTTCCTGGTTGCTGCTATTCCATCAAATGACCTTAGAAGACCTGGTGCATGACTGAGATCATTCATCCCCAATAGTGTCATGTTCCTTCCCTCATGCAGATCAGATTGTCTTGCTTCCTAGCTATTCTCCACATGAAATCGCCTGCTTTATTTATTTATTTATTTATTTATTTATTTATTTATTTATTCAGCCTGCTCTATTACCCAGGCTAGAGTGCTGTGGTGTGATCATGACTCACTGTAGACTTGACTTGCCAGGCTCAAGTGATTCTCCCACCCCAGCATCCCAAGTAGCTGGAACTACAGGTGTCTACCACCATGCCCAACTAATTTATTTTATTATTTTTTGTAGAGATTGGGTCTCACTATGTTGCTGAAGCTGATCTCAAACTCCTGGGACTTGACCTTCCAAAGTGCTGGGATTATAGGCGTGAGCCACTGTGTCAGGCCTTATTTTCCACTTTCTATTGAAAGCATCACAGATAAATTTCTTACTTTATTCTCTCCTAATTTAGGAAAAGTAATGATTTCTTAAAATTATTTTGTATTTTCTCTCCTATCAACCATGTACTGTATTGCCTTATTTTAGCACAACTTTGGTCCAATATACATATACACACTGCTCTATGTTGCTCTAATTTATCAATACAGCGTTGTTGGTATAGTAGAGATCTACAAAAAGTTATTTGACCCTTTCAAATTTCTCCTCAAAAAATTACAGTTTTAAGTACTTATCTGTGGTCTATTTCTTAGCATCCTATTACTTATCAGTTACCTAGGAGGGAAAAAGGTATGTTTTTCTAGATCATTCGTTACTACCTCCCTCATGGTCTTTTGTTAGGCTCTTCCCTTGACTGGAATTTCTGCTGAAGTTCAGTGGGTAAAAAGGAAATTCACAAATAAGAATACAAGTCAATCTTAGGTGAAATTTCTAATTACTTTCTCACCTAAATAGAAAATGACATCTAATTGTTGGCCTTTCATCGGGTTAACTGGCAACATGACTAAATTACCACAGTAAGAGCATTGTTAACATCACAATTTGTTTGGAATTAGGCTGTGGGAAAGAGGAGTTTCTACAGAAAGTTAAGCCAAGTTAAACAGAGAAGGGAAAAAAATACAGTTATTCCCTTTACTCCAAGCCTGGGTTAAAGGGTTGATTATGTGGGAAGATGCCAAAGGGTCAGATATGCAAAACCCATGGAATCTGGCTTCCTGACAAATACCTAAATATAAATTATGGTTTCAAGTACTTTTTCCTATTTTGTTCCATTAATTTGGGAATTCTGATATAGATTATTATCAAAACCCAAAGGAAGTAGTTTATTCTTTCTTATAAATGGTTGGGATATTTACTAAGTAAATAAAAAGTTAATATTGTAATATATTTCTGCAAAGATATTTATATGGCTTCAGAGACACCATATTTTTCAGTTGGAATATAACACATCAATTATACAATTAGCCCTTAATATATTTTTATACATGTATGATCTCATGTCTTCACTGACTCTTTAGAGAAGATTCTTAATGGAATAGAACATTTCATAAAAATTTATATAGTATTGTCTTTAGTTGAAATATAAAGCTACATTAATTTGGCATTCCTATGTATTATTTGGAAGTTGACTTAAAATAGTGTTACTAAATAATGTAAATTATTGAAACTAAACTGTAGGAATAATTGCTCCAGCTTAAATCAAGGGCCAATTTTATGACATGATTGTTGATGTTTTTTTTGTTTGTTTGTTTGTTTTTTAGTTGTTTTTTTTTTTTTGAGACGGAGTCTGGCTCTGTCGCCGGGCTGGAGTGCAGTGGCCGGATCTCAGCTCACTGCAAGCTCCGCTTCCCAGGTTTACGCCATTCTCCTGCCTCAGCCTCCCGAGTAGCTGGGACTACAGGCGCCCACCACCTCGCCTGGCTAGTTTTTTGTATTTTTTTAGTAGAGACGGGGTTTCTCCGTGTTAGCCAGGATGGTCTCGATCTCCTGACCTCGTGATCTGCCCGTCTCGGCCTCCCAAAGTGCTGGGATTACAGGCTTGAGCCACCACGCCCGGCCATTGTTGATGTTTTTAATGGATACTTACAGTGTGCAATAACTTCTCTGAGGTCAACCATGCACTGCATTGCCTTATTTTAGCACAACTCTGGTCCAATATACACATTGCTCTATGTCACTCTAATTTATCGATATAAATATTGTAGCATTGTTGGTATAGTAGATGCCTCATATGTACTGATTACTGTATTGAAAAAATATTGTTTCTTTTCCAAGAATCATAGTGCTGTTATTTTCGTTTTAAGCTTTGTGTTGCTTTGGTTATTCTTTTTAGACTTGAAATAAATTCCCTAAACTTGAAATCCAAAACAATTTCTTTCTTTTCCTTTTCTTCTTCTTAACCCAGTGCCTATGGCTGCCCTGATTTAAGTCTGTTTTGAATTAATTGTATTTTGATCAAGAGCTAATCATTTTTCCTCATAGCCCACTAATCCTACTTTAGAAAGTTCGAAATGTTTCTAGAGAGGATTGGGGTTTTTCTTTTTTCCTTGCTAACCAAGGACTGCTGTTACTTGTCCTCTGACACTAAGCAAACAGGAATGCCAGTGAGTGTGCAGCTAAGATCAGATACTAAGTCTACAATTTGATGAGAATAAACAGGCCATACATACTTTTTACTAAAAATGTCTTTTTTCAGTATGTTTTATTTAGCTATTGCTCCTGAAAAGGCGCAAAATTATCTGTCTTCTACAATATGTATTAGCCTCGTTGAAATAATGCAGTTTCAGGATTGACTCATTGATGCTGATATAAAGATGTTTCTTAGATAAAATTAATAACAAGTTAGAAGAAATGGAAGATACATAAAATTTTATTTGGGTGGAAAAATTAATAAGTACTGAATTTATAGTTAACTGCCTAGAATCAATTCTTCTGTTAGAAATAGAAAAAGAAAATTGGAGAAGCTGGAATTTTCATTCTAATTATAGATTGCTGAATCTTCCGATAGCTCTGAAACCCATAAGAGAAGATGAAAGGCAATTTCTTTTGTGTTGATTTTTTATTATTCATTAACACACACTTCATGTCAGGTTATAAAGACAACTGACAATTTGAAAACAGCATTTCCCACCCAAACCTTTACATTCTCTGATGTGAATTTTATTTTTAGAAACTGCCTTTGAAAAATTGGATTTAGACAATATATGCTCCTCCCTAAATACGATTTGTTTAGTGTTTCTGTATATGCACGGTGGAAGATTGTCTTTTGAATGATAAATGTTTTACAGGAGTGCTCAAAGTGAAAAAAGAAGGAAAGTAAAAGGGAAGGTAGAAGTGAAAAAGAAAGAAGTTATGGGGAGCAGAATAAGTTTAAAAAAAAAAAAGAAAAGTAGAACTAAGAAGATGCTGTGCGAGAGGGAGAGAGAAGAGAACAGGAGAAAGTGAACATCTGGTAGAAGGAAGGAAATGATAAGGAGGGAAAAGAGAAGAGAGAAAAACGGAAAATAAAAATAGAAAAAGGGTAAAGAAAAGAGGTAGAAATTAGAAGAGAGGGTAGTTTGTTGTTAGCAGATGTTTTGTTGCTGAAGCTAGTGCTGAAGATTGAAACTGCACTCCTTTCCCACTGCAGGTGAGACTGACAATGTAAACAGCTTATCTTCACAGGTACAGGACAAACATAGGACTAGATCATCCCTCTGCCCACCCTGAAACAAATGTATATTTGATTTGTTCCCCTAATCTACGTTTATTTTATCTTATGTTAAATGCAGATTGACTGAGTGTGTAATTGACTGTTCCTCTTTCCTTCCTGCCCTCTCTTTCCTCTTTCAACAGTGAAATCCTCAAAACCATCTTTGGAGAAAGCATAGGCCAAAGAACCTACTGTGACATGTGTCTCTTTTTCCTGGGTATGTCCTCTATATTGGCAAAATAAATCTCTAAATTAATTGAGACCTGTCTCAGACACTTTTTGATTTACACTTGTATGAAAGATTTGATCTTGATCAGGCCAAAAAATAAACAGAATTTTTTTAACTTTGGCATAAGAACATACCAGTTGTCTTTTATCTATGACCAACAACTTCAGCATTGGCAAAAAAGGACATCTTCTTCCAGTCTAATTTATGGATAAGCATTAACAAAGCTTTCTCACACTAATTAGTTCTTATTAGGGAAAAAGAAATAATGATATTAAATTTCAATTGCACAGGATTTTTAAATTAATAAATCTTAAGCTAATAATTTTTTAAAAAATTAAATAACATGTATATTTAAAAAGAATAAAAACCAGCTGCTGATATAGTATAATGGCTGTTGAAACAGGTTTGTGCTAGTGTTCAAACTTCAGAGAGGTAGTGAAGACTAACCACCCTAAGCATAGCTGTGTAGATTCCACGGACAACTCATATTAGAATGAATTTTGCTTGTGTCTCCAAAACTAAATAATACTTATCCAGCTCTATAAATCTCACAAGTCATGTCCCTTCAAATCATTTTACTGACAAGTTTTGATTTGTATCCCTGTCCTTCCAAGCAAATCCCACTTGTATAAAATCTACTTTTAGCATTAATACCCTTCCTTGCATAAATTTTCAGGCATAGATAAAGGAGCGAAAACATCCCTATGCTTTGCTACTGATGATGTCAGCACTTTCAACCTTCAACCTTTACTATTAATTTTGAGCATATGACAAATAAATAAATCACCACCTCACATTTCTCTTGTGGTGTTATCCAAGTCCAGGTACAAAATACAGATTCTGATAAACTTTTCTTAAGTTCAGACTGATCATAGACTCATGTTAAATAATATGGGTTCTCATTCCTCATTTTACAGATGAGAAAACTGAGAATTAAAAAGATATAATAACTTAAACTTCTTTTTTTTTTTTTTTTTTTTTGAGACAAAGTCTGGCTCTGTTGCCCAGGCTGGAGCGCAGTGGCGTGATCTCAGCTCACTGCAACCTCCGCCTCCTGGGTTCACACCATTCTCCTGCCTCAGCCTCTCGAATAGCTGCGACCCTGTAGTCCGCCACCGTGCCTGGCTAATTTTTTGTATTTTTACTATAAACGGGGTTTCACCATGTTCACCAGGATGGTCTCGATCTCCTGACCTTGTGATCCACCCGCCTCGGCCTCCCAAAGTGCTGGGATTACAGGTGTGAACCACCGTGCTCGGCCATAATAACTTAAACTTCTAAGAGCCACACTTGCTCCATGATTTTGGATTAGGTCTTTAAATTGTGCATGAATTTATTAAAAATTCAGATAGACTGTTAACCAAAAACTTGTGCTTGTACCTTCTTGTAGTTACTAAGTTTCTAAATATGAAATTTATATTCAAATTAAAATGTTAATATTACATTTAATATTGTAAGTCACTTATCACTTTTATCAATATTAGAAGCAGAAGCTATGTTCAAGCCACCGTTTACCAGAATTCTCATCTCTAAGAGGGAATCCTGCTGTATCAACTTCATGATACTAAAATAGGCAGTAGTGGACACAAAGATAGGGGGTGAGAAAGAGAAGTGAAGAAGCAGAAATTGACTTCAGGATTCTTATGCCATAAGATGTTAGGTTTATCTTCTTTCCTGTCAAAAGTGTTACTCAGATTTTTTAAAAATCTGCTCACTTGTGTGTGTTCCAGGTACATATTAATTGGTGGTTATGAATGAGAAAGAATGCTGTGCAGTCTAGTTAAAATGTCAGAGTCGGAAAGAAAAGGTGAACCTCATTAGAAAATAAATAAGTCTTACTTTTTTCACGCACTTGGGGCCAAGACACGATGAAAACATATTTCCACATATAAGAGATTTCCATTATTTGTTGTTCATTTTCTGTCTGTCAGTCTGGAGATGCTGGAGAAGGGGATCCAGTTTTAAAGGAAGAAGATAAATTGGAACTAAGATAAGAAGGCTCTATCGAATCATTCCATCAATCACTTATCTTTTAGGGCTGCATCCAGGATGCCTGCTTCTACTTCATGGGTGTGTCCTTGCTCCCTATAAAGCAGAATTTGTTGATGATTCTGATCACTGAAATATACACTTTTTCTATTATCTCCAGAGTCTCTGTGCTTGCACAGTAATGGATTAACTCTAGTAGTTGTGGGTGAGAGATGGAAAGTCACAATTTTGTTTGAACTCCTCCTTACCTGATCTTTCCATCGAATCACCAAACTTTTATTCCAGCTCCAGGAGGGCATATGATGCTCTAATAGGGTGCATAAATTTTCTAAATTTAACATTATTAATAGGAGAACCAAATGCATAGAATTTTTGATGTTTTATACTTAATAGACTTAAGTATAAATATGTACCTTAATATGTACTTTTTAAAGTATATACTTTTATTTTAAAGAGTATAAACATATATTTCAAAAATATCCAAGCAGATGGACTCTTGAGATCCAAGTTTCTGCATTGTAATTACAGAATAAGATTATTCGATATCACCAATCTGTGTATTTGTAGAAAAATATGAAATAATTTCTCTATTGCTGTTTAGATCTTCTACACGTTCACACCCAGAAAACAAAACTTCCTTGGTGCTGGGAAATAGCAGTAATAAAATAGGGGAAAATGGCTTCATGGAACTTAAATAATATTGAGGGATAGAAAACAAACAGAATAAACTAGTAAAAATACAATCTGTTAGATAGTAATAAGTGCTAAGGAAGAAAAAAAGAAATCACAGTAAGATGATGAGAAATGGTGGAGGTTGTGGGGGGGGGTCTTAACAGTATACGTAGTATGGTTAAAGTAGATAATATTGGTTAAGTAGAGAATATGTGAATGAAGATCTGAAGGAAGTGAGTGAATGAAGACCTCTTCTCACAAAGGAGAAAAGGAATTTGGACCAAAATCATGATCAGGGCAAGGTCCCTGATGGGAGCTACCGTAGCAGGTACAAGGAACACTGAGAAAGCTGGTGCAGCCAGAGCAGCAGGAACAAGGGTGAGCATGGCAGGGGATGAGGTCAGATACATGGTGAGTGTGACTCTCCCTGAGTGCATAGGGAGTTCATGGGAAGGTTTATGAGCAGAGGACAATAGTGCCTGAGTTATTCTTTGGCAGGGTTCCCCTAGCTGCTCTGTTAAATTAGATTGAATGGGTAAAGGAAAGTATTAGAAAGACCAGTTAGAAGACTATTTTAATAATGTAGGTAAGAAATTTTAGTGGAATAGATTAAGGGGCTGTGAAGTCGTCAGTCTTTGGTTTTAGAGACAGTCTTGCTCTGTTGCCCAGGCTGGAGTGGGCCAGTCACAGCTTACTGCAGCTTCAAACTCCTGGACTCAACTGATTCTCTCCAACTCAGCTTCCCGAGTAGCTGAGATTACAGATGGGCACACCACCACATCTGGCTTATTAATTTAATTTATTTATTTTTGTAGAGACAGTCTTGCTGTGTTTCCCAGGTTGGTCTCAAACTCCTGGCCTTAAGTAATCCTGCTGCCTCGGCTTCTGGAGTAGCTGGGATTACAGGCTAATGTCACTGTCCCTGACTGGATCAGTTTTGAAGTTTTAGCCATTAGGACTTCTCACGGATTGGGATGTCCCTGTCAGCAAAAGTCAAACATGACCCTAAGGATTTTTGCCGAAGCCACTGGGATCATGATGATGACATAACTGATAAGAAGAACAATCCAGAAGGAGTAGATTTAGTGGGGGCGGGGAGACTGGGTATTAGAAGCTTCATTTCAGACTTCTTAACTTGGAGATGCCTATTAGACATCAAAGAGGAAAGGTTCAGTAATCAGTTGATTATGGAGTTCATTGAAGAGACCACAGTGAAGATAAAATTTGGGAATCTCCATAAAATTAAAGGGAGATAAATGAGTATAGTTTTGTGTTTTTCTTTACCTACCTTCAGTGTGGAAGTACAGACAGGTAATAGGCTAAAAATGAGAATTGAAATGTATTCAAGGAAATAATAATTAGTATTGGCAATGAAATTTTGGCTGGGTAAGAATGAAAATGACACTGATGGGGAGATTGAAAGGTGATATGTTTTGGTTGTATGCCCACCCAAAATCTCCTCTTGAATTGTAATCCAAATTGTAGTCCTCATGTGTTGGGGCAGGACCTCATGGGAACTGATTAAATCATGGGGGCAGTTCCCGCATTCTATCCTTATGATGGTGAGTGAGTTAGCTTTTCCTCCTTTCATTCGTTTTTTTTCCTTGCTGCTGCCACGTGAAGAAGGACATGCTTGCTTTCCTTTCCACCATGATTGAAAGTTTCCTGAGGCCTCCCCAGCCCTGCAGAACTGTGAGTCAATTAAATCTCTTCTCTTTATAAAGTACCCAGGCTCATGTATGTGCTTATAGCAGTGTGAGAATGGACTAATACAAAAGATAATGTGAAGCTTGTAGAATCAATAAGATTTAAGGCCCAGTGTGGGAGAAAAATTATTATAGTTGTAGTATTTGAGCTGTGTAAGTGGGGAGTGTATTAGGCTTCTCCGGAGAAACAGAATTAATAGTGTATCTACAGATATATGAAAGGAGATTTATTATGGGAATTGACTCAAGTAATTATGAAGGCCAAGAAGTCCCACAGTATGCCATCTGCAAGCTGGAGAACCAGGTAAGTCAGTTGTGTAACTCCCAGTCTGAGGCTGATGGACTGAAAACGGAGTGCTCTGATGTTAAAGGGTAGCAGAAGATAGATATTTCAGCTCAAGATGAGAGGGTGCATTTGCCCTTCCTATGCCTTTTTGTTCTATCTGGACCATCAACAAATTGGATGAGTCCCACCCCCATTGGTGAGGGCAGATCTTCATTCCATCTACTGATTCAAATGCTCATCTCTTCCAGAAACACCCTCACAGACATACCCAGAAATAATGTTTGCCAACTATCTGAGGATTTCTCAGCCTAGTCAAGTTGACATGTAAAATTAACTATCACAGCTGGAAAGATTTAATGTGGTATCTGAGAATTAGTTGTATGAAATTGATATTATGAAAACATTGAGATGTTTGGAAATGGCAAAATGAATGACTGAGATAAGATAGAGAATAAGATCATTAGAGGATAGAAGCAGGAACTGAGAAGCAGTAATATTGCATGAATTTCCAAGAATGAAACTGATATTCTCAACTAGGAAGGCAAGACTTGAAGAGAATGACAGTGAACAAATACTCAGTTACAAGTTGCTATGTAACAACCCAAGAATTCAGTGACTTAATAATTTATTATTACCTCTCATAGTTTAATATGATAACTAGGTTAAGTTGAGCATGTCTTCTTGGAGTCTTTCCTGCAGTGATTGACTGGGGGCTTTCCTGGGACTGTCAGCTATCATGCCTTCTTATGGCCTCTCCATGTGACTTAGGCTTCTCATAACAAATGGCCTCAGGGTAGTCAGCCTTCTTTCATGCTGACTGTCTTCTAAGAGGCAAGAAGCAAAAAGAGCCAGATGAACTAAGGGTTATATCTGGGAATGGTAGGTGATACGTTCACTGTATTCTATTGATTAAAATAGTCAAAAAGCCTCAAACAATTTAAGGATGTAAAGAAACAGACCCTATTGTGACATGGGGACATCCCAAAGTTACATTGTGGGAAAAAAAAAAAAAGAAGTCAGGGTCATCTTTGGAAAATTCTGTTAGCCATAGACAAGGAATAAATTTAAGGTATAAGGTATTAGTGGCCTAGATGGGTGGAGGTGGCAAGGGTAATAGTATAACGTTCATGACTGCAAAGAGGGGCTATTTAAGTAATAAATGAAGGCTGGGGAAGACAGAACCAGTCATCTACCAATATATATTTTAAAACATATTTTCCCTCTCTTCTTTGGTGACAGAATTCTGAATTTATTCATTGAGATACTGTGTCTTAGTAAGATTTCATTTATCAACCTCACTTGTAATCAAAGATAAGTAGAGATAGACTGATGTTCAATGAAACATAAATGAAAGGTGTTCAGTGGATATCCAGGGAAGCTCTTTAAAACTTGCAAAAACATCTGATGTTTGCCTCTTGTGGCTCATTCCCCTGGTCATCTCTGTCTTTCTGGAATATAGGTATATTAGTTTCCTTTTCTGCATAGCAAATTATTACAAACTTAGTGGCCTAAAATAATATACATTTATTATCTCCCAGTTCGTGGGTGTGGAGTCCAGACACAGCTTAGCTGGTTTTCAACTTCAAAGTCTTCCCAGGCTTCAGTCCAGATGTTGGCTGGGGCTGCAGTCTCTCTAGAGGTTTACAGGGGGAGGATCTTCTTCCAAGCTTCCTTGGGTTGTTGGCAGAGTTCATTTCCTTGTAACTACAGGCCTGAGGGGTTCAGTTTCAGGCTGGAGGTCATCCTCAGCTCCTAGAAGCTATCCATAGTTCTTTGTCAGATGGACTTCTCACTTCATCTGACAAAGAACATGTGGCTGCTCACTTCATAGCAGGTTGAGGAGAGGACTCTAGGATCAGTGTGCTAGCCAGACAGAGTGTGACATAATGTAACATAACTATGGCAGTGGCATCCCATCATTTTTGCCATGTTCTGTTGCTTAGAAGCAAGTTACATGTCCTGCCCACATTCAACAGGAGGGGATTCTACAAAGCGTGAGTACCAGAACATGGAGACTGTGATGAGTCACCTGCGGGAATGTCTGCTACAATGTGTGTGACGATCACAATTCCAATAACTATTTGTAATTTTGAAGAAAGGAATTAAGTGATAAGAAGAGCAAAACTTGGGTCCCTGAGGATTTCACAGAGGTGCTGAACCAACCTTGGAATACCTGCCTCTGGTTTTATTACCTGAGAAATAAATCTCTAATTTGCATAAGCCCTTCAATTTTCATCCCTGTCATTAGTTGCTGAACACAGTTCTTTACTGATTCAGGAACTAACCCTTTATTTTTGCCACTTTTAAAATTATGTCTTAGGCATATAATTGCATACATCCTCTTCTTTTCTACAAAATTCATGAGAAACTAATGTTCTCCTTGTTGTAGATGATCACATCAATTCCTACAGCTTCCATTATTAACTACAAACTACCGAGTACCAAAATGGTAGCTCCATAATCTTCTCTTTAGCTCTCAGATTTCTTGTCTTTGATAGACCCAGACACTTTATATTCAAAAATACTATCTTTTCAGTTGCCCAGATCAAAAATATGAGAATATCTCTTCAATGTGATTAGACATGTTTCCTTTAAGGTTTAAGTGAATAGTCTCTATAATGTAACTCAAAACTGAGAAGAAAGCAGATGGTGTTTTAACACAATAAATGCCAAAAGTTATGCTGCAAGGAAATGTAAATCTCATCTCCAGATCCCATATGGACCATTGGCAAGAGATTAACCATTGCTGTGGAAGAGCTCTGCTATTCCTAGATGCTCTGGCAAGACTAACAGAAGCAGAGAGAGAGAGAGAGAGAATGAAAAAAAGCAATCTGTGGGTCCCAGAGCAAGCAAACACATTCCAGGAATTGAATATTCACTTTCCCAGCCAGGCAGCATAAATGGCTGGGGAAAAGAATATTCATGATTCACCATGCCTCTGGAACAGCACTGTCCGAAAAACTTTCTGCAGTGATGAAATGCTCTGTATCTGCTCTGTCTAACAAGGCAGCTGCTCGTAACATGTGGCTATTAAACCCTTGAAATGTGGCTAGTGTGACTGAGGAACTGAATTCTTCATTTTATTTAGTGATAATTAAATTAGATCTAAATATCCTTGTATGGTTAGGGACTAACACATTGGACCATATACCTATGCAGCCTATGAAGTTTCCTTTGATATATTAGGGGGTTGAAGTGGTGCTACCTGCTGGAGAAAGGACAATGGAAGCCTTACCCTAATGGACAGGATCAATGAAAAGGCCAAGACTTCTGTGAGAAATCTGAAGAGTGAAGTATTGAGAAAAGAATAATTCCACATTGGGTTCTCTCCACACAGTGCTTAACATCCTTTAGTTAGCAGGTTAAAAGGGGTTTGGAAAGGAAATTAACAAGTTTGGAGGCTATAACATATATAGGAGATATTATTTTATTATTCTAAGAACATTTGGATATTTGAACATCTAAAGTACCAACAAAGGAGTATGTAGTCCTTTCGTGGAAGATTATGGTTTTAAATAGCACTTTAGGCTGGGCGCAGTGGCTCATGCCTACTTTGGGAGGCTGAGGCAGTTGGATCACAAGGTCAGGAGTTCAAGACCAGCCTGGTCAAAATGATGAAACCCTGTCTCTACTAAAAATACAAAAATTAGCTGAGCGTGTTGGCGTGTGCCTGTAGTCCCAGCTGCTCAGGAGGCTGAGGCAGGAGAATCACATGAACCCGGAAGGCAGAGGTTGCAGTGAGCTGAGATCGCGCCACTGCACTCCAGCCTGGACAAAGCAAGACTCCGTTTCAAATAAATAAATAAATAAATAAATAAATATATAAATAGCACTTTAAAAATTATGAAAATAGTAACATTGCTATGATAAAAGATTTGGAAAATACGAAACATTCTAAAAAAAAATCACTGGTAATCTCATTACCCAGAGCTTACTTCTGTAAAACTTTTAGTGTATAATATAACCTTTCAGTTTTCTTTCTGTGTGTATCTATGTGTTTGTATTTATGTGAGTGTATACATGTATACATACATATATCCAATATACATACATGTAGGTAGGTGTATATATCACAGTTGATACATACATATCAGTGTATGTAATACAATTGGTCTAATACCGCTTTGGTCCCTTAACAGTAGATCGCAAACATATTTATAGGGGTCCTCGTTGATCTGCAATGTGATTTCAAATGGGAAGCAACATGACGAAGTGTTTTCCTCCCTGGACTTTGGAGCCGAACTATCTGGATTTACATCCCAATGTGTGATTTATCCATTGTGTGACATTAGGCAAGTCCCTTAACCTCTCTGTATCTCAGTTTTCTCAATTCAAAAGGTTACTGTCATAAGTAAGTGATTTACTATATGTAAAGCATGTATTACATCTGGCACAAAGCAAGCACTATATTTATGAGCTATTATTATTATCATTATCAATTGTTGGATGCTATCCCATCCTATGAATATATCATAATTTAAATAATAAATCTCAAAATATTTCATGCCCCAAAAAACTTCTTTTTAATACCTATAACACATAACAGAATATACCTGCATCTCTCAGAATATAGCCATTATTTTAATTCATTCAAGTAAGGGTTTATGTTATAAAATATCAGGGAAATAAGTAAATGAAGTCAGTTTGTTCTCTGTTGAAAGCAGATATTTTTAAAAAATAAGTTACAAGTACATAATTATTTTAATGGATATATACATAGAATTCATCTATGTTGGCATTTTTAAACTAAAAGAGTTTCAAGAGGAAATATAAAAGAAAAAACTCATGGATATGTTTCTACAGGTTTAAAAGGTACATATTCCACCAAATCTTTATATATGTAACATTGAGAAGTGTTGTCTTAAAATTAACATGGTGTTAAAAATATTTTGGTTGTGTTCCAGTTAGAACTATCTACACACAAACAGCAATTCAACTGGAAAAACTCTCTACAACAAAATTGGTTTCCAGAACATACATTTCACAGGACAAGTTGATTCTGCTCTAATCAAGCAATCCTTAGTAAGTAATTCAAAAGCACATCTCCATTGGCAGTTTGCTGACACTGGTTTTCTTTTCCCACAAATAGAAAACACTCATTAAGGAAAATAATCTGACCAGGCATGTGAGCAAATACAGTACCTGACAGGAAATCTATCTGAAATAACTCTTCAGTGGGCCTCCCCTATTATCTAGATATTCCAAGTCCTGTCCTAGGAACACAGGAGACTCCTTTGGGGCTGAGGGTAGAGACGAGATGGAGGAATCATATGAAACTGTTAGCTCCAATTTGTGACATGCAAGGTTAGACTGAGAAGGAGAAACTGCCTGACCAGGTACATGTGTCCTGCTATGTAGTTATCAAGGTGTGGAGCTCCTCTCTAGAAATGTATTGCAGAATGCGAGATAGCTCACTATCAGGGAGTACATTATATTAAAAACCCTCTCTGTTTATTTATCTCTGCTAGCTTTGCCAAGTTCATAATTATATACTCTCTATGAATTACATTAAATAATTTAACATGTCTGGCAATGACTCAAAACCTAAGACACATTTAGGAAAATGTCCAAGTTTCTGTGGTTTTTGTTCTAAGAATACTGAAGACTTAGTCAGAGACGTGGAGTACCTGTTGGGTTGTGTCCAGTGTACTTGAAGTGATGGTGGTTATGCTTACTCCAAAGATCAAGAATAAAACATTTTTCTGAGCCAAATCACCTTGAAAGCATGATAATTCTAAACATTTTATGCTTTTCACTTTCAAAAAGATTTTCAAGATAACCAAAAGTACTAGTTGATAATATAAAGTTTTTTTTTTTTCCAGAAGCATTCCAGCTAATACATATAAAAGAAATGTGGTAACTAGAAAATCATCAATTTGCAACTTGTAATGAAACAAATGTCAAAGGCAACGACAAAAATTTGCTGAGCTAAGGCCAAGATGACAAGGTCTTCATCATGAGAAAAACAAATACAATGTGATTGGACCCTTGCATGGTTTACCTTCGGTTAAGGATGCCCTGATGGTTTTTCTGCTATCTTCTGTATTCTCTTCACTGCATATCCTTGTTCCTCCCTCTTTTCTTCCTTGAATCCTTTTTTCCTTCTTTCACTCCTCTAATAACTATTTATTGAGACTATGTTGTAATTGGCATTGAAGATGCAAAAACTGTCAATGTGCATTCCTTGTCCTGTCCTTCAGGGACAGCATTGAATAAGAAAAGGGCAAGAGTGGCTGGGCACAGTGGCTCATGCCTGTAATCCTAACACTTTGGGAAGCCAAGGCAGGTGGATCACCTGAGGTCAGGAGTTCAGGACCAGCCTGGCCAACATGGTGAAACCCCGTCTCTACTAAAAATACAAAAATTAGCCGGGCGTGATGGCACACACCAGTAATCCCAGCTACTTGAGAGGTTGAGGCAGGAGAATCACTTGAACCCAGTGGGGCAGAGGTTGCAGTGAGCCGAGATCATTCCACTTCACTCCAGCATGGGCGAAAGAGCAAAACTCCATCTCAAAAAAAAAGGACAAGAGCCAGACACCAGTAGGGTTGAATACCGGGTCTATCATTTCTATGCTGTGGAATTTGGGGCATGAGACTTAGGACCTCTGAGCTTGATTTTCCACTTTGAGTTATTGTGAAGATAAATGAGAGAGAACTCTCAAAGCACCTAACACAACCACGTGGTAACACAAACACTTGAGAATGGCAAGTCTACTACCTTTCCTGTCCCCCTGCCCCACACAAGGGTGCGTGAGAACAAATAGGGCTTTCATTCCTAGCCCTGTCTCCAGTGTGGGATCTTCGACTTTGCTTGGGCCAGGGACCTGGACACTTCTGCCTTAGCTGCCCCCTACCCCCTCGTTGAATCACCCACAGTCCCTCTTGTGAGCTGTTCATGTCAGGTCTAATCACCACGAACTGAGGAAAGCCCATGGGCAGAAGCATAGGGAAAATGGAATCTGGTCCAGCGATTCCAGTTTAGCCTCCTTTAACCAAACAAGTATTGACTGACAGGATGCAGCATGCCCACTTATACCACGTGCACCAGTTCTGAGTTTCATTTTTATTTTCATAAAAAGTTGAAGCTATAGATGTGATTATGATACATGATATACTTCTATAAACATAATAAACTTTTGGAAATATATTTTCTTCCATGATCTGTTAACTCTATTGACAAAAATTAATACTTAGTTGATAACTCACAAGAAGGAAACATTCTCATCTGTTCTGGCCTCAAGCCTTTCATTCTTCTTTCAGCCTGACACTCAGAGGTCTCTGTAACTCTTGAAATCTTGACCATCTATGAACTCTCAAATCTGGAAGAGCAGGGTGTCTTTATATTTCTCAAAGTCTCTTTTGCTCTCTGTGTCATGTGTATAATCTACAGTTTTAGATGGTTCTGAGGGTTTTAGTTTCTCCCTTTTCCCTTGTTGTCCTGACAAGGGCAAGTAGGTTTTGATGGGCTTTGGGTGGGTGTTCTAGATAACAAACTTCCATAGGAGAAACAGAATTTGCATCAGAGCCTGTCTCCACCACTCTCACAGGAAAGGCCTGTGCACAGGGACCTGAAAGTGAGGTCTTTAGCCTAGATAATGTCTTCTATTTCTTACATTACGTGACATCATTATGACTTTTTGCTACTTCTATGGGAATTCTCTTGTGAAAAATTGCTGTAAACGAGTTTTTTAAAAGTCAGTTACGATGAGGGGAAAGGACAGGGCAATTAATACTTGGTTGATAACTCACAAAAAAAGAAACATTCTCATCTGTCCCTGGCCTCAAGCCTGTCATTCTTCTTTCAGCCTGACACCCAAAGGTTTCTGTAACTCTTGAAATCTTGACTGTCTGTGAACTCTCAAATCTGGAAGAGCTGGTTTCAATCAGTGTAACACAAAGTACTGGTGACATTCCTTAGGCTGGATGGTCAGGAATGGCTTTGCTGAGGAGGTAATAATAGTAAGATGAGATAACTGCTCTACTAGGATCTGGGGAAGAGCATCAGAGGCTGAGAGAGCAGCAAGGTCCTAAGGCAAGAAGGAAGCTGGCAGGTTGGATAACAATAAGGACAATGATCAGACTGAAGCATAATTACAGAGGGCAGACTAGCAGGGATAAGTGGTTGGAGGCCAGATAATGTTCTCTTATAGGCCAGAGGTATGGTGGGCCAGGACAGATGTGGTTGAGATTGTCTTCTCTAGCACTTCAAGGAGCTGTGAGTTGAGGCAGGGGTTGAGATCGTTCCTTTAAATCTGGAGGAAAGGTCACCAGCAATATCTCCAGAAATAATGCTTAGTATTCTAATACCATGATACACTGCTAGAAATGATTTTTCAAAAGACTTAAATCCAAGGTGTAACCTAGTACCTTTTCTATGAGGAGAGTTTGTTTAAGAAGAACCCAGGAGGCAGAGGCTGCAGTGAGCTGAGATTGTGCCACTGCACTCTAGCCTGGGTGACAGAGTGAGACTCTGTCTCAAAAAAGAAAAAAAC
>NW_012110363.1:1480158-1485954 GCF_000951045.1 Mandrillus leucophaeus | reverse complement strand
TGAGAACAAATAGGGCTTTCATTCCTAGCCCTGTCTCCAGTGTGGGATCTTCGACTTTGCTTGGGCCAGGGACCTGGACACTTCTGCCTTAGCTGCCCCCTACCCCCTCGTTGAATCACCCACAGTCCCTCTTGTGAGCTGTTCATGTCAGGTCTAATCACCACGAACTGAGGAAAGCCCATGGGCAGAAGCATAGGGAAAATGGAATCTGGTCCAGCGATTCCAGTTTAGCCTCCTTTAACCAAACAAGTATTGACTGACAGGATGCAGCATGCCCACTTATACCACGTGCACCAGTTCTGGGTTTCATTTTTATTTTCATAAAAAGTTGAAGCTATAGATGTGATTATGATACATGATATACTTCTATAAACATAATAAACTTTTGGAAATATATTTTCTTCCATGATCTGTTAACTCTATTGACAAAAATTAATACTTAGTTGATAACTCACAAGAAGGAAACATTCTCGTCTGTTCTGGCCTCAAGCCTTTCATTCTTCTTTCAGCCTGACACTCAGAGGTCTCTGTAACTCTTGAAATCTTGACCATCTATGAACTCCCAAATCTGGAAGAGCAGGGTGTCTTTATATTTTTCAAAGTCTCTTTTGCTCTCTGTGTCATGTGTATAATCTACAGTTTTAGATGGTTCTGAGGGTTTTAGTTTCTCCCTTTTCCCTTGTTGTCCTGACAAGGGCAAGTAGGTTTTGATGGGCTTTGGGTGGGTGTTCTAGATAACAAACTTCCATAGGAGAAACAGAATTTGCATCAGAGCCTGTCTCCACCACTCTCACAGGAAAGGCCTGTGCACAGGGACCTGAAAGTGAGGTCTTTAGCCTAGATAATGTCTTCTATTTCTTACATTACGTGACATCATTATGACTTTTTGCTACTTCTATGGGAATTCTCTTGTGAAAAATTGCTGTAAACGAGTTTTTTAAAAGTCAGTTACGATGAGGGGAAAGGACAGGGCAATTAATACTTGGTTGATAACTCACAAAAAAAGAAACATTCTCATCTGTCCCTGGCCTCAAGCCTGTCATTCTTCTTTCAGCCTGACACCCAAAGGTTTCTGTAACTCTTGAAATCTTGACTGTCTGTGAACTCTCAAATCTGGAAGAGCTGGTTTCAATCAGTGTAACACAAAGTACTGGTGACATTCCTTAGGCTGGATGGTCAGGAATGGCTTTGCTGAGGAGGTAATAATAGTAAGATGAGATAACTGCTCTACTAGGATCTGGGGAAGAGCATCAGAGGCTGAGAGAGCAGCAAGGTCCTAAGGCAAGAAGGAAGCTGGCAGGTTGGATAACAATAAGGACAATGATCAGACTGAAGCATAATTACAGAGGGCAGACTAGCAGGGATAAGTGGTTGGAGGCCAGATAATGTTCTCTTATAGGCCAGAGGTATGGTGGGCCAGGACAGATGTGGTTGAGATTGTCTTCTCTAGCACTTCAAGGAGCTGTGAGTTGAGGCAGGGGTTGAGATCGTTCCTTTAAATCTGGAGGAAAGGTCACCAGCAATATCTCCAGAAATAATGCTTAGTATTCTAATACCATGATACACTGCTAGAAATGATTTTTCAAAAGACTTAAATCCAAGGTGTAACCTAGTACCTTTTCTATGAGGAGAGTTTGTTTAAGAAGAACCCAGGAGGCAGAGGCTGCAGTGAGCTGAGATTGTGCCACTGCACTCTAGCCTGGGTGACAGAGTGAGACTCTGTCTCAAAAAAGAAAAAAACAAAACCACAGTGCGATATCACCTTATTCCTGCAAGAAGGGCCATAGTCAAAAAATCAAAAAATAATAGATATCGGTGGGGATGTGGTGAAAAGGGAACACTTTTACACTGCTGGTGGGAATGTAAACCAATATAACCACTATGGAAAATAGTGTGGAGGTTCCTTAAAGAACAAAAAGTAGAACTACCATTTGATCCAGCAATCCCACCACTGGGTATCTACCCAGAGGAAAATAAGTCATTGTACAAAAAAGAAAAAAAAAAAGATACATGCACAAGCATGTTTATAGCGGCACAATTCGCAGTTGCAAAAATATAAAACCAGCCCAAATGCCCATCAATCAACAAGTAGACAAAGAAATTGTGTGTGTGGGGGGTGTGTGTGTGTATACACACACCACATATATACATACATATATATGTATGTATATATACACACACATACCACAATTGTGTATATATACTATATATAGTATATATTGTCTATTGTATAGACAATATATATACAATTGTGGTATGTGTGTATATACACACACACAAAACACACACACAAACACACACACAAACACACACACACACTGTGGAATACTACTCAGCCATAAAAGGAATGAAATAATGGCATTTGTAGCAACCTAGATGGAAATGGAGACCAGTATTCTAAGTGAAGTAACTCAGGAATGAAAAACCAAACATCATATGTTCTCACTCATAAGTGGGAGCTAAGTTATGTGGATCCAAAGACAGAATGATATGACGGACTTTGGGGACTCAGTCGGGAAAGGGTGGGAGGCAGGTGAGGGATAAAAGACTACAAATTGGGTACAGTGTATACTGCTCAGGCGATGGATGCACCAAAATTTCAGAAATCACCACTAAAGAACTTATTCATGTAACCAAACCCGATCTGTTCCCTAAAAACTTATGGAAATAAAAAATAAAAAGAAAGAAAAGAAACAGAGTTATAGTCTATTTTTTTTTTCCATGTAGGATGCTTTTGGTCAAAGGATACCACATAAAATCAACAGAAATAAATTACAAAACAAACTCCAAGATAAGTGACAAAGTTCAAAATATAATGTAATTTTAAGATGCCACTCAATAGAAATGTTCATTAGGTAACAGTGCAGGGTTCAAACATCGAAATGAATATATTATATTTTAATTCAAAAACACGACAGGCAATATCAACTTTTATTACTGAGAATTTCATATAAGTACTGTGTGCTAACCGACAGCACTACTGGAGCTCCTTATTACTGGGAATTTTAAACCCAAGTTCCATCTGTAGTTTTGTTAACTGATGATATAATATAAGATGAGTTGCTCTCACAATTAAAGTAATGAATGTAGATTTTAAGAGTAGACTGGTAACGACACTGTTTCATAATGTAGACTGAGAGGGAATATTATATATTAATAATTGTGATGATGATAAAAAGAGAGTTTTGTTGAGGGTGATCTAGTAAACTGAGTAAATGTTTTGCAGACAGATTTCTGTTCTAGTCCCTGCTCTCCTACATAGAACTCATATGAATTGCTAAAAATCCTTTGACGTGGCTTAGGCTCCATAACTTCATCTGTAAAATGGGAATGATCATGTCTATCTGTCAAAATTATCTTTCTTTAATAAATGAGATAGTGTTTGGCAAGCCTCTACTGAAGTGGACTTATACTCTGTAGTCCTCTCATCATCTCTCCTGTTACTCGAGCCTCCCTTGCCCACAATCTACGCGTACCATAAATGTAAGGCACACCAAAAGCTGATGTACTTCAATAATGTGGTTAGTTTCATTTGGGTTTTGTGAGTTACTCATCAGAGTGATTTATGATGCATCTTATCCCAGAATAGTTTCTGCAGAGATAATAATTTAGATACCAGTCCAGTCTTTCTCCAATAGAAAACATATCCATCATGATAACGCATTAGGGTTTAAGTCTTAGAATTAACAAAATGAAAAATCCCTGAAAAATTTAGCACAATTTAATACACAACCTCAAAGTAATGAAAGAGAATGTACCACATTCCAATATGTATGCTACGTACCAATATACCATATACCAATGTAGTATACATATAAACTAGTTACTGAGGTCATTGATGCTATTATACCTAATGAATCCATTTTTAAAAAAGAGAAAATAATTAAAATAGCTAGTTAAGGAATAGATATGAGTTAGGGTTCATGGAAATAAAATTTTGACTGTTCATGTTCCCAAACCAAGAGTAGGACTGTTGTTTTATAATTAATGAAAACAGAGGAATCTTATCATCTGCATGCCAGACTGAAAGAAATGGCATATCATAAATTTGTCTTCCTTGTTCTTTTGCAGTGTTTCAAAGTAAGTACCTTATCTCCAGGGAAATGCATGCAGCTTGCTTTTAGTCAGTTTACTGATTAAAGGAAGGAAAGCCGAAGGCACATTTGCTCAAAACATGTGGCCCCAAATTTGGCAACTCATTTGTTGTTGTGTGGTCTGCACTGTGCCCTGCTACCTTGCTGATGCCATTCTCCATAATCTGACTGTGAGGGGAAGAAAAATCAGCTTCACAGAATGTGTTCTCTATTTGTATTATGAGGTAAAAGGTAGCATGCACTTTTAAAGCTGAATAAAAGCAAATTTTAATAGATGCTAAGTTTATATTAATACTATCTGATATGTTGACATATAATTATAGTGTTAAAGGATTTGGGATAAAAAACAATCTTATGTAAGGTTATGTAAGGACTGAAATGGAGGACTGGGTAAGGCTATCATAAGGCAAAAAACAAACAAGCAACAACAACAAAAAAAAACAAAAAACAAAACCAGGAAAAGTGGTGAGTTGCAATCAGTGATTACTAGATTTGTTAGAATTGTTAGTAACCAGGGCAAACAGCAACAAGCTGGTCAAGATTTATGGCTGTCAGTGCACACTATTTCCAAACCACTACTTGGAAACTTAGAAGAAGACATATTTCTAAGAAGAGAGAACGTTTTCCCTAAGTTCTGGTTTTTGATATGCTTGCTCATTATCTGTCTCACTCAGCTGACCCATCACAGCCAATATATCTGTATCTTTTTCTTAAATGGAGCAGCAGATCCTATTTGCATTTGTTTCCCACTGTCCCCTTCCCTTGGTAAATCTAACTATAGTATTTAAAGAGTTTATGTATTGACTGGCGCGGTGGCTTACGCCTGTAATCCTAGCACTTTGGGAAGCCAAGGCAGGTGGATTGCCTGAGCTCAGGAGTTCAAGACCAGCCTGGGAAAAATGGTGAAACCTCGTCTCTACTAAAATTAAAAAAAAAAAAATTATCTGGGCATGGTGGCGTATACCTGTAATCCCAGTTACTTGGGAGGCTGAGGCAGAAGAATTGCTTGAACCCAGGAGGTGGAGGTTGCAGTGAGTTGAGGTTGTGTCACTGCACTCCAGCCCTCATGACAGAGTGAGACTCTGTCTCAGAAAGAAAAAAAAAAAAAGGTAGTTTGTGTTAATATAGGAAATAAGTAGGGATTTAGCCCTAATTATTAGCCCTGGCTAGCAGGAAAGTAAGGAGTTATTTTATAAGAAATGTTACTAATTAGTGTGGCAATGAATCAAAATGCATGATTCATATCATTGCTGCAAATAAATTTATATAGGATCACTTAAAGTTTGGTAACAGCTGTGCCTTGCTAATCGACATAAGTCAAATGTGAATGTTGTAGAACATCCTAAAATGACCTGAATAGCAGCGATACCCATGAAATTTCTATGAAACATCATTATCTGTTAAACAGAACAGTATTTCTTATAACCTACACAATCCTATCATAATGTATATTCTTTTTTATTATTTGGTTAAAAAAACACATACCAAAATTTATCCTTTCAACAGTTTCCATAATGTCTGTTCCTAATGTTGCTCTTAAGATCCAGCAAGTTTGTAAAGCACCTTTTGTGAATCAGCAGAGGTGAATACATTCAATATCATTTTAGGACCACGTTATTTGCTGCAGTTTAATACTTGAAAATATTTTATTCATATAAAGTACTTTTTTCCCCAAGCTAACCACATCATTAGAATTGCCTGG
>NW_012110363.1:1476440-1480108 GCF_000951045.1 Mandrillus leucophaeus | reverse complement strand
ATATCATAAATTTGTCTTCCTTGTTCTTTTGCAGTGTTTCAAAGTAAGTACCTTATCTCCAGGGAAATGCATGCAGCTTGCTTTTAGTCAGTTTACTGATTAAAGGAAGGAAAGCCGAAGGCACATTTGCTCAAAACATGTGGCCCCAAATTTGGCAACTCATTTGTTGCTGTGTGGTCTGCACTGTGCCCTGCTACCTTGCTGATGCCATTCTCCATAATCTGACTGTGAGGGGAAGAAAAATCATCTTCACAAAATGTGTTGTCTATTTGTATTATGAGGTAAAAGGTAGCATGCACTTTTAAAGCTGAACAGAAGCAAATTTTAATAGATGTTAAGTTTATATTAATACTATCTGATATGTTGACATATAATTATAGTGTTAAAGGATTTGGGATGAAAAACAATCTTATGTAAGGTTATGTAAGGACTGAAATGGAGGACTGGGTAAGGCTATCATAAGGCAAAAAACAAACAAGCAACAACAACAAAAAAAAACAAAAAACAAAACCAGGAAAAGTGGTGAGTTGCAATCAGTGATTACTAGATTTGTTAGAATTGTTAGTAACCAGGGCAAACAGCAACAAGCTGGTCAAGATTTATGGCTGTCAGTGCACACTATTTCCAAACCACTACTTGGAAACTTAGAAGAAGACATATTTCTAAGAAGAGAGAACGTTTTCCCTAAGTTCTGGTTTTTGATATGCTTGCTCATTATCTGTCTCATTCAGCTGACCCATCACAGCAAATATATCTGTATCTTTTTCTTAAATAGAGCAGCAGATCCTATTTGCATTTGTTTCCCACTGTCCCCTTCCCTTGGTAAATCTAACTATAGTATTTAAAGAGTTTATGTATTGACTGGCGCGGTGGCTTACGCCTGTAATCCTAGCACTTTGGGAGGCCAAGGCAGGTGGATTGCCTGAGCTCAGGAGTTCAAGACCAGCCTGGGAAAAATGGTGAAACCTCGTCTCTACTAAAATTAAAAAAAAAAAAATTATCTGGGCATGGTGGCATACACCTGTAATCCCAGTTACTTGGGAGGCTGAGGCAGAAGAATTGCTTGAACCCAGGAAGTGGAGGTTGCAGTGAGTTGAGATTGTGCGATTGCACTCCAGCCCTCGTGACAGAGTGCGACTCTGTCTCAGAAAAAAAAAGAAAAAAAAAAAGGTAATTTGTGTTTATATAGGAAATAAGTAGGGATTTAGCCCTACTTATTAGCCCTGGCTAGCAGGAAAGTAAGGAGTTATTTTATAAGAAATGTTACTAATTAATGTGGCAATGAATCAAAATGCATGATTCATATCATTGCTGCAAATAAATTTATATAGGATCACTTAAAGTTTGGTAACAGCTATGCCTTGCTAATCGACATAAGTCAAATGTGAATGTTGTAGAACATCCTAAAATGACCTGAATAGCAGCGATACCCATGAAATTTCTATGAAAAATCATTATCTGTTAAACAGAACAGTATTTCTTATAACCTACACAATCCTATCATAATGTATATTCTTTTTTATTATTTGGTTAAAAAAAAAACACATACCAAAATTTATCCTTCCAACAGTTTCCATAATGTCTGTTCCTAATGTTGCTCTTAAGATCCAGCAAGTTTGTAAAGCACCTTTTGTGAATCAGCAGAGGTGAATACATTCAATATCATTTTAGGACCACGTTATTTGCTGCAGTTTAATACTTGAAAATACTTTATTCATATAAAGTACTTTTTACCCCAAGCTAACCGCATCATTAGAATTGCCTAGGGAGTGGGGATTAAAAAAAAATAGATTATTTCCTGGAACATTTGATTTAGTAGTACTGGGGTTGAGACGAGGGATCTGGGTGTTTAAAAAATTCCCTAGGTGATTGGTTTGATCAGGCTGACTAGGAAACACAGATACAAAGAATGCGTATCCCTACTTATTAGAAATATCCTATTTCCCATCCATGCTGGATGTAAAAGAAGATGGGAAATATGTATTACTGAGTAATAGGACTTTTCTTCATTCGTGTAGGGTTTGAATACTTGAGGGTTCTCAGGAGCTGTTGCTGTCACCTTGATGCCACCCTCCTAGCTTAAGACTTCCGTTTTAATACCAACCATGGGAGTAGTAGGGCAGGTGGGCTATATATTATGTGCTAGCCTGATATGTCTTAGGGGCTTAGCATGCCTAACTTATTTCTACAAATCTTTTATTAAACAAAAATTATGCAAGGGAAGTTCCTAAAACATAGCTTTAGGAAAATCATCCACCCTAAAGGAAAATAGTGGTTCAACAAATAGTCAATTAATGAAGGTAAGTGTCACCTTGAATGTTTTATTTAGTGCACAGACTTAAATATTGGATATGAAGCATAAGTCTCTTTTTTTCTTTGAAAATAAGAACTACTTCTCTATTTAATAAACTTGCAATTTGCTCCTTTCCATGTCACGTTTTGTAACAGGTACAAGTGATAAACATCTGGCTTTTAAACAGAAGATAAGTTTGTGCAAGCATAATGTAAATATTAGAACACAAAAGGAGAACTGAGGCTATTAGAGGCCTATGAGCTGATATAAACATTTTTAAAAAGCAAGTTTATAAAACAGATACAATTTAATTCCATTATTTTACAATAAAAATAAACATATTAAATCAACACCTATATGAATAAAAAAAAATGAAGACCGGAAGGAAATATATCAAAATGTCAATAGTGGCTTTCTATTTTTCTGATTCTGAAATTCAGGGTATTTTACTTTTATTCTCCCTTTTTATTTGTATTTTAAAACTTTTAACAATTAAGATGTATATTTATGATAAAGAGCTATTTACAATTATCTTGAAAAAGTCACATTGCTTTTCCTGAAACATTACTGAGAACATGTTTTTTCGTGACTTGCTTTTCAATTCCTCCTTTAAAATTGACCTTGGAAATTTTGTCTGATATTTGTATGTTCACCCAAGCAGTAAATTTATGCACCAAAAATCAGCTACAGAAAGTTCACACTGAAGGGTGTGTTTGATAAGGTGACATTAATAATATACTGTCAATTCTATATTTATATATCTTCAACTCATTTGGAAATTTTTAGCTCTAGATAAAAACAATTTAATCTTTTATGTGAAAAGAAAATGGGAACAGTGTTCTGAAGAAATAATTTAACAAAAGGATTAGGGAAAAGGTTATGCATTATAACCTTATAAAGAAGTGATTTTTTAAAACCTCAAACGACTTACGTTTCAAAGTAAAAATGTCCTTTTTATGACATAATTGTTTAGAGAAAAATTATGGTTGGATGCAGTGCCCCCTCCACCTCTCTCTCTCTTCTCCTTTGAGAGAGACTTGATTCTGATGCTGGCATGTCCAATAATGGAGTGAAGTAGTTACAGGTAACTATCAATTTCCTCAAAGGTTTTATATGAAGATAATTATGCTCCCCTTAAACATCCTATAGGTGTGATTTAAAGATAAAATTAAGATAGCAGTCACTTTGATGTTTTAAAATCACACCCAAAGAAAGCATACTTGGATCTAGTCAAGTTGAAGATGGTCCAGATTTACTCTCCCTCCAGATACCACCAATCCACTGAAAACCATGTATGAAATAATGGTATTCAAAGATTGACATGAGACAGCAGAAGGGAGGATCCCTAAAAGAAGGAAAATAAACCTGGTAAACT
>NW_012110363.1:1461059-1475825 GCF_000951045.1 Mandrillus leucophaeus | reverse complement strand
TGAAAGAGACCTAAATGAGTTTTCAAAATTTAAATTAAACTTCTAGAAATGAAAAAACAGTGTGCAAAATAAAACTACAGTGAATAGGATTAACAGAAGATTAGACATTGCAGAAGAAAATGTTAGTGAACTTGAGACATAGTGATATTGACAGGAGGCAGAGAAATTCTAGGCAGAAATGGGTTCCTCACAAAACTCCATCCTCAAGGCAAAAAGCCTGAAATGGCCGCACAGAGTGAGAACTTCTATTCCTGTTTTCCCGCTCAAATGTTGCCTTTTCCTAAATCACTCATGACCCACTACATTCCCCATCCTGTGCTTATAAAAACCCCAGACTCAGGTAGCAGAAAGGGAAAGCAGCTGGATGTTACAGCTGGATTTTGGGGAAAAGCAGCTTGACTTCAGAGGGACGGCTTGGCATTGTAACTTCAAAGAATTCAGCCAGAGATGGCTGGACTTAAGGGGAAGATTACCTACCTACCCTATACCCTTTCCAGCTCCCCTTTCCACTGAGAGCCAATTTCATCTTCAATAAAATTCACATTTACCATCCTTCAATTCGTTTGTGCAATCTCATTTTTCCTGGATGCTGGTCAAGAGCTTGGGAGCCACAAGTGTGGATGCAAAAGACTGTCAAACCGGCTCTTTGGCCTCGCTGGCAGAAGACAGCCATCTCAAACAAAAAGGCAGAGGGCCCACTGAGCTGTTAACACTGAGACATCCATGGATGGCAGAGCTAAAAGAGCACTGTAACATACATTCTGGGGCTTCAGGGGTCGCAGGGCCCACAGAGATGCTGCCGCAGGGCCTGCACAGAGTTTGCTCCTGCAGGTGACCAAAATTGCTCACCCCAGCTCCTGCACCGCTCACCTGTGTGCGCCCTTCCACAAGAGGTGGAACGCAGCGAGTTCAAGTGAGTAGAGTTCACTCCTGCTGGCGCTGAAGTGGCCAGCTGGTTCCAGCACTCGTGCACTCCAGTTCCCACCTCGTTCACTCACATGCTCCCTCCTACCAGGAGTTGAAGCTGTGGGCTGAGTAAACGAGGTACCCCTGTTGTGAGTCCTGTTAAGGGGTCAGGGAAATATCCTGCTTCAATAGTAATAGGAAATTTCTAAAATGAGACACAGAGAGAAAAAAAGACTGAATAAAGTAAATAGAGCATTAGTCAACTGTGGGAAAACTTCAAGATGCTTCAAATATGTAGTTGGAGTCCTTGAAGAGTAGAGAGATGGCTAGGTACAGAAATAAGGACAAAAAATGTTCCAGATTTGATGAAAACTACAGAACCACAAGTCTAATAATTTCGAAATTCCAAATACAAGAAATACGAGAAAAGCTATCTTAAGAAACATCATAATAGAATGGCTTAAAACAAATGACTAAGAGAAAAACTTAAAAGCAGTCAGTGAAAATAAGACAAATTAGGTACAGGAAAACAAAGATAATGACAAGAGGCTTTCCATCAGAAACACTACAAGTCAGAAATAGTAGAGCAGTATCATTAAAATTATGAAAGAAAAAAACCCTCAAACTGTCAAATTATAATGTTATACCAGTAGAAATATTTTCAGAAAATGAATACCCAAAAAAGGGACATTTTTAGATATATAAAAGTTAAACAAATTTGTCACCAGAAGGCATGTACTATAACAAATGTTAAAGGAAGTTCTTTAAGCAAAAGGAAAATTTTATCAGATGGAATCTTAATCAACAAAAATGAAATCTCTTTAAAATGTAATTGGCTGTTCAAAACAAAAATAATAACTATGTCTAGAGAGCTCTATAACATATGTAGAAATAAAAAGTATGTCAATATTGACCCAAAGTTGATAGGGGACATGGAAGCATTTTGTTGTAAGGTTTTTACTGTAAGTGAAGTGCTATATTATTGCTTAAATGTAGACTGCGATAAGTTAAGGATGTTATAGTATAGGCCATGGATTGGCACACTCTTTTTGTAAAGGACAAAATGATAAATAATTTAGGCTTTTTGAGAATATGATTTCCATTGCAAGTATTCCACTCTGACAATATAGAAAAAAATCAAAGACAATACCTAAGTAAATTAATGTGTCTGTGTTATACTAAAACTTTATTGACCAGAAAACAGAGTGAACTGGATTAGGCCTATGGGTTATAGTTTTCTGACTCCTGATATAGAAAGACCTGAAAGCACTCACTTAAAAAAAAGAGTTACAGTTAAGCCAACAAAAGAGATAAAATGGAATAGTAATAATAATAAAAAGTATATTAATACAAAGAAATACAAAAAGAAAAGTGGAACAAAAACAGATGTGACAAAGGGATGGGAAATAACAAGAGAGTAGATTTAAACCCCAAAACATAAATAATCATATTAAACACAAATGACCTAAAAATCTGAATTAAAAGGCAAAGATTTTCGAATGGCATAAAAAAAAGATTCAATTAAATGCTGCCTATAAGAATCCCAATTTCAATGTAAAGAAACAAAAAAGTTAGATAAAAGGATGAAACATATGACATAATAACACAAATTTTAAAAAAGGCTCGAGTAGCAATATTTGAGACAAAGAAGGTTTCAGAGAAATAATCTTGCTAGGGCTAAAAATCCAAGCCTGGGTTTTCAGAAAATAAAATTATGGCTTTTTCCTGTTGCAAATTAAGGAGCTCTTTAATGAGAAACTCTCATTCCATCTTAAGTGGGGTCTCATATTAATGGTGCACTTGAGGTTGGCAGCAGAAACAACTTCCCCATCCCCAGTACAAGCATTGCTGTGCATATGCAGATCAATCTCTTTATGTCCCAAAGTGGCCTCGCATCTTCTCTGGGAGAATAGCTGAATGGAAAATTTCTCAGGGGTGATATTTATGCCCCAAAGTTGGTTAATTCCAGAAGTATCATGAGAAAAATATCTTTACATTAAGACTTTTTGGAAACTGGTATTTTATCATTGTACCAAATATCTGATTAGCTTTTCTTTACTCAGTTTGCTAGAAAACAAAACAGGTGAAATTATTTTTTAAACACTTTTTGTTCCACAGCCAACATATTCATTACATTGGAAAAGAACATTTATTCACTTTATACAATTAAGAATATTCTGGGTCAGGTACAGTGGCTCACACCTGTAAATCCATCACTTTGGAAGGTCAAGGTGGGTGAATCACTTGAAACCAGGAGTTTGATTGAGGCCAACCTGGCCAACATGGCAAAAACCAGTCTTTGCAAAAAATACAAAAGTTAGGTGTGGGAGCGCATGCCTGTAGTCCCAGTTGCTCGGGAGGCTGAGGCATGAGAATCACTTGAACCCAGCAGGTGGAGGTGCAGTGTGCTGAGATCGTGCCACTGCACTCCAGCCTGGGCAGAGTGAGACCCTATCCCCACTATCAAAAAAAAAAAATTATGTAGCTACTCAAAATAGACCTATTATTGCATAGAAGTAGAATTCCTTGTATTGTTTTGTTTTTTTCCCCTCATGGAAAATGCAAAAATGTAGCCAGGGTTGGAGAAAAGATTTACAGTAAGGATCCAAGAAATCAAAAAAGACTGGTCAACAAAAAAAAAAAAAAAAAAAAAGAAAGAAAAAAAAAGTACTTTGAAAATACAATCAGAATACGATATATAGCTGCAGCATGAAAAAGCCAAGAAAATTCTGACAACTTACTCTCTCAAACGGTAAACAATTCCAAAGAAAATTGTGTTTTACCCTAGAGATCTTGTGTTATTCTGTGTGAGCCAAAATAAGAATGAATATTTCCTTTGGAACCTCAGGAATCTTGGTTAGATAAGATGAACTAAATCTACCTTAGGCTATTCAATTAAGAATGGGGAATCTAGTGTGCCATTTAGACTAACTCACACTGTTGTCGTTGAACATATAGTTAGCTGTGCTCTATAACATAATAAAATGAAAAAAATCCCTAAAAGGCTAACATCATGAAAAATCAGTTAAATTATGTTAGTCCTTATGGCTGACATTTTATGATGGAGCCCAGATTAGATTGCTTTATATATAATATTAAAATTTAGGGCAGAAAAGGAGTGATTGATCAGGTTGCTTTTCTTCTTTTCTGTACTTTTACACAGGATCAGAGCTTTGTTTTCTGAGAATAGAGGGGTCATAAACTCAAATTCCAGAAGATGCTGCCAGGTAACACACTACCTTGAAGTTGAGAGCACATAACACATCTGAAGATATTAATTTAATTAAAAACAAAAGCATGTGTCCTCTAACCAAATACCTGCCTATAACTCAAGTGTTTGTGACTCTTGGAACAGACTTTGATTTCTTAGAACAATAGAAAATTATCTGACCTAGAATGACACCCCATAGATATTTAGTACAGAGAGTTGACTCATCTCTGGTGATCTATAGAATGGCTTGACATTATTGGAGGCTTCCTTGAACAGCTTAATTTTTAGGGAGTGTGAACTAGGGATTTTTACAAAAAGAATTAATTTAAAAAAAACCTTGAAGTGATTTTAAAACTTAATGACATTGTGAACTCTATTCTTTTTTGAAGAGGGTAAAGTGTCACTAGTGCCAATAGTCATCTAAAGCATCCTTATTTAAATGGATTTCCTTCAAGCTGATGTTTTGAACCTCTGTCAATGCCTAAGTAATTCCACTAACTTAAGGCTAGGTGCCAAATAGTCACTTAAAATAAAAAACAATACATTAGCAACAGCATGCTTATCACAGATGTATTGGAAGGACTGATGACTGAAATTGATTACACATACTATGATTCTTATATAATCCTCAAGAGACCTTTAAGGGAGCATAAGCAGATTCAGTGACTGCAATAATTTCAGAAAGAACCCCTTCTAATCACACTCAGTGGATTGTTTAGCTTACCTGAATATTTCTGTCCACTATCCAAGTGAACAGTGAACTCTATTTGGAATTTGTGCTGAAAATCCCCCATTTATCTCTCATTTATTTATTTTATTAGAGACAGGGTCTCACTCTATCATACAGACTGGGGTGCAGTGGTGCAATCATAGCTCACTGTAAGCCTGAAACTCCTGTACTCAAGTGATCCTCCTGTCTCAGTCTTCCTAGTAGCTAGGACCACAGGCATGTACCACCATGCCCAGTGGATTTTTAAATTTTTTGGTAGAGACAGGGTCTTGCTATGTTGCCCAGGTTGGTCTCAAACTTCTGGTCTCTAGTTCTCCTCCCACCTCTCCCTCTCAAAGTGCTGAGACTACAGGTGTGTACCATTGTGCCCAGTTCCCTTTGCCTTTTGAGATCCTTTCTCTATCCTTCCCGGTTTGTTCTGTGCCCTGGGAGCTTGGCCTATGAGGAATGCATCAAAAGGCTGCCTTGCCCTCTGACTTCTGGTTGGATTCAACAAATGAGTGAAACTGAGAAGAGATCAGAGGGACGGAGGAGCATGAAGTTGTGGTATTTATTTCATTGGCTCCCTCTCTTGGAGGTTGCCACAGGTGGGTTGCATCCCTCAACCAAAGTACACAACTCCCATGAAGAGGTCTTCCTTCCCCGGACAACTCTCTCTGTCGCTGTGGATCTCAGTAAGGTCCCCCTGTCCTTCGCCTTCAAGTGTAAGAATAGAGATAACTCCACTGTTAGGATCCCTAGGCTGGAGCAATCATTCCTATTGCTTTTTCTAAGCCCTGTCCACATCTTTTATATAGTCCTTATTTTCTGCTTCCTCCTCAGCTATCTTGAGGGTATTGTCTATTTCCTGCTGGGAGTCCACTTAATACACATGCAGAGTGAGGATAATGAGCATTTGGTTGGGTATATGAGCAGGGAGAGAGGAGGCCGGCCGCAATGAATGAACCATCTTGCACACTCATCTGAGTGATCTGATAAGTGGCACACGAGAACGTGTGTGTTTGATGGTACGTATTACTAAAAAAAGAAAAAAACCTACTTTAAAAGGATCCTAATAATTCTCTGAAGCTTTTTGTTAAACTTTGTGAATAGCATTCTAAAATCACACAGTGAAGTACAGCTTAGTTTGATTACTGAGATGTTCTTAGTCAAATCAGCAAAAAACTGTTGAAATGCTTTATCGTTGATATTATCAAATATAGTCATGAGCAAAGAATAAGCAGAAAATGATAGTGAGAATGTAGACAAATATGGAGGAGAGAAGACTGGGGAAAAAGTCTGACATTAAAAAAGTCATCATATGACTGTTTATCCATAAGCAGGTTTAAAGTCTGCCCAAGTAGTGGGAAAGTTAACAATGGCCATGTAAATCAGATGTGCTTAAAGTCAGTTTATTTTGTATCTTAGAATGCTTCACTTTTGGGGTAATATCTCCATGGTTGAGTGCTTCCAGGCTGTTAGTGTTGCAATTCTTCTTTCATCTGGGTGAGCTTTATTTGATCACAGAAATGTTAATAGCACTGCATCTGGTCAATTCTCTAATGAGCAGAAGTGTTTTCTTGATCAAAACTTCCCAGACAGCAGAGGCATAAATAGATGTTTGCATATATCATTGACTTCATGTTTCATTAAGCTTGAATTCAGAAAACATTTCTCCCGTACAAATATGCAATACTTGGAAAGCTGAAATGTGCTATAAAAATGAAAATGGCTTACTAGTGCAACCAGCTGGATTCTCTCACTGCTCAAAATGTGGTTTTTATTACGAATGAATTGGCCTTCAGGGGAGAATTTTCCCAAGAATATGAACTCTGATTACTTAATATTACCAGTAAGTACAAATTAAATAAAGTGAACTGTGTAAATGAAGGCTGTGAATACTGGAATCCACTACTGAATATATTTCACAAAGATATCTTTGGGCATATTTTAAAGATGTGTGCCTGGGAGTACTCAGGCTATGGTGTGGTAAATCACTGGCAACCTATTTCTCACACTTAGGTCTGCCATGAAGAGATAAAGAGAAAATATTTTATTTTCATGCAGCAAAAGTATATTCCCATGAAGAGGTGGAGAATTCTTTTCTAGAGGTCTCTGGGAAATGGACAATTTTATTTCTGGAAAAAAACTAGTATGAATTTCTTCAATACAAAGAGTAGAATACAGGTATCCTGAATGTGTTATGAAATCTGGTTTCTCCACCTCCAGTGACACTGCTGGCCACAATCACTTTGAGATCCCACCATATTTAACTTCCATTTTAGGGTCTAAAGCCATAAAAGTGAAGCAGTCTCTCTGATGACTTAAACCAGTTAAAGTCACCCTTCTGCTTAAAATCTTGCAGGAGTCCCTCATATATTTTGGAGCAAAAGTGAAGTCTTTACAATGGTTCTCAAGGCCCTGCTCCCACTTCTGGTCTCTGACCCAATCCTTACTGTCCTCTGTCTGTCCTTGCTTACCAGTCACTCCTCTCCAGTCACGTTGTCTCCCTATCTGTTCACAGCTCACGTAGGCACAGGTCTTGGATCCAGCCTTTCCTCCACCTGGATGCTCTTCCAAGATATGCGCATGGCTAACTCCCCCATCTCCTTCCAGTCAGCTTAAATTCACATTCACTACAAAGTCTGCCCTAACAGCCTGATTTCATAAAGCACACTGCCATCCATCTTCCAACTCCCTTTTATCCTCTCTACCCTCTTCTACTTTGATTATGTTTCCAAAGCGTGTATCATCATCTAACAAACTATACAATTTATTTACATGATGTTTACTTTTATTATTAATCTCTCCTCCACTGGGATATAAGCATGAGGCAAAAGTCGTTGACTGTTGTTCACTGAGATACATCAACACCTAGAATGGTAGCGAGCCTAGGGTAAATGACGAATACATATTTGCCTAATTTTAAGGACTGTAGATAAAAACGACGACATCCAACTTTTTAAAAAATTCATTTAAAAAGCCCCAAACCTAAAAATACCTCAAACATATGAATTTCTACTGAGAAAGGAAGAATAACACTAAATAATTAGCTGTAAGCCTTTAATATATACTACTTGCTATTTAGACAAGTAGTCAACAAACTTTTGCCTGGGCCAAATTTAACTGGCCACATTTTTTTTTTCTTTTTTGTGATCAAACTTTTGTTGGATCACAGCCACACCCATTTGCTTGCATATTGTCTAAGACTGCTTTTTCTCTACAACAGCAGAATTGAGTATTTGTGACAGAAATCTTCTGGCAAGGAAAATCTGTTAACTGGCCTTTTAGATAGTTTGCCTACTGACTCCTGATTTAGATCCAAGTTAACGACATTTTGCAAAGAAACTGATGTCCAAATGATAGCAATTATCCAAATAAATGTTTTCAGTTTATATATTTGCTATAGTTTGAATGTCCCCTTTAAAACTTATGTTGAAATTTAGTGGACAGTTTGACGGTTTGGGGAGGTGGGGCCCTTAAGAGGTGATTAGCTCATGACAGCTCTGCCCCCATGAATGAATTAATGGCTAGTTATTGTGGGGGTAGATTTCTGGTAAAGGGATACATTTGGTTTCCATTTGCTGTCTTGCCATGTGATACCTTTCATCATTGGATGACCTGGCGCCGTGCTCTTGGACTTCTCAGCCTACAGAACCATGAGCCAAATAAACTTCTGTTCTTTATAGATTACCCAGTCTGTAGTATTCTATTACAGCAGCAGAAAATGGACTAAGAGTAGAGGAAATCTAAACAAGAGAGACTGCTTAAAGTGCTATTGCTTCATGCTGCAGCTATCTTTGTATCTCTCTCTGATATATTTTAAGTGTTTAAATTTTTTCTATAATTTATGGACTATAACTGAAATTGAAATATGCCAGAATTCTAAACCAAATGCCCTCTTGAAATCCCATCTTAATTTATTATTCAAAATTCTATGTACTTTATAATGTTATTTTACATTTTATTTATATTTTATAATATGCTGAAATTTTGGTAATATGTCCTTAGTGCCCTGTTTCTATTTAAAAACAGTTCCTTTGATGTTCTCTGAAAGGTATTGTCAGATATCATTACACTATATTTATCCCTCATAAATTTTCTTGAACAAAGATATAATTTTTCTTAACCTTTTATCCTAGATGTACAATTAGCATACCTTATTTAGCAACATAGTTGTTAATCTAATAGATGCATTATAATTAACAATAGAAAAGGCAGATTAAGATGACGGATTTATTATTATGCTTAGTAAAACATATGATAACTAGTGCTTTTAAAGGAATGCATTTTGGTACTATTTTAAATAACACTGAATATACTCAAAAGTCTTTTCTAAACAGAAGTTAAAGTCAACCTGAGGCAAGTATCTGTATAATTCAAATGAAAAAACCCTTTTGTTAATTCCCCAAATATTTTTTAGATTATTTTCTACATGTGTGGTATGTGAATGTGTGTGGTTTATATGTGCGTGTGTTTGTGTGTGTGTGTATGCAGATAGACGGACGGACAGACAGACAGACAGAGAGATAGATACATAATATAGAGGGTTCTGCCTGGAGGCTGGCATATAGGAAGTTTTTAATAAATATTATTGTTCTTTTTCTGTATAGTCTTTCCCTTTCACCAATAGGTATCAGAAGTTGAGAAGACCTTTAGAAAATTCTTGCTAATAGAAGAAATGGAAATAGACAAATTAGGTAAACATGACCTTAAAGTCTTCAGGATAGACCTGAATTTTACAGCTAGTCCTTTTATATGGGCCATCCAACCAGACAATTGACTGCTTCATTTGGAACTTAGGCTTCAAAAGAAAACTTATTTTGGGAGAAACTAAGCCTGAGAAGATTAATTTATCACCAATTTAAATACCATTTTTCTGTCATTAGCATATGAAAGGGTATGCACATCAGATTCACAAACAAATATTTATTCAGCCCCTACCAATGTCAGATGCTTTCATAAATGAGTTATTAAAGTTAAACATGTAGAGACATTTATTAAATAGTTGTTAAATATGTCAATAACTTGGATTGAATATGCCATTATAACCCTCTTTGAATGAGGAAATGAGGCCACAATGGTTTAACGACTGAGTTTCTTGATAAAAAGGAATATTGCTTGTAACAACTTGTATTGCCAATAGTTATCACAATGCATGGTATATAGCAAATGATACATATTTAATGCATAAATGGGTATAGCCTGAATCCATATCGTCAGTAAGACGTAGAACCCTAGATTTGAAAGACAATTCCTGACTTCAATACCAGCATTTTTTTTTTTTTCCTAGGGTAAAGGAAAGCATTCTTGCACAGGGTAAAGAAAAGCATACTGCATATATCATTCTAAATAAAAATATACCGTCTTTTAAATATTTGTTACAAAAATAGTAGTAGCCAGGTGAGTAACAGCAAGAAAGGGTTTAACAGCTTAAAATAGGGGAATGTACTTAAGAATGTTTCAGATTATTGCTCAATTTAAGTCAGAGACATCTTTGTAGACAATCATATGACAAGGATGAAGAAGATTCTAGAAATAAAGTGTAAAGCTTATACTTAAGGAAAATAGTTGCTGGAAAATATGAGAGCCTCTGGCTTATTTGATATAACACCATTAGTCAATAATCTGTATAACTAGTCAATATTCTCTACTATATTCTGTACAATTAGAATGATGCTGCTATGTTGTAAGTTACAAGGATCTGATATAGTACATTTATGGGATGTGCAGTTAGAACTGAAACAGGGTTGGGAGATGCTAAAATAAGATACTTATCCCAAATACTTTACTGGGGAAAAGAAGTGAATCCAGGGAGAATTTCATATATACATTCTTCAGAAATTGTTTATAATGTTTAATTTACTGTGGGTTCTTTGAATTCACACTGGATTCCCATAAGCTGCAAGAATAAACCATTAGCTTTATTTCCTCAGAATTTGCTTAGTAAGCTCTTTCCTTTTTTTCAGCTTACATAGCTAATGCCCACACCTCTTCAAGTCTATGCTTAAAACTCTCTTAGTATGGGTGACCATCTTCAAATTTTAGAATTTATTTGGACGCCCAAATTGTGCTTCCATAGGACTCTTTTTCCATTACATTCATAATTATTAATTTAACGTATATTTTCCTTGGTAGCATAAAATCTATATCTAATGTATATATTTTGTGTCAGTGCAACATCTATATCTCCAGTGAATAGGACACTGCCTGACACAGTTAGATGCTTAATAAATACTTAATGAACAAAAAAACTTCTAGTGAGAAGGCTGTGAAAGTTTGCATGATGCGTTCATTTAGGTTGACTGAGAAGCAGACACCAAAATGGAGTCAGGTGTGCGAGAGATTTATTGGTGAAGGGAGCAAAAGAAGGCACAGAGAACCTTCAAATTGTGATATGGGTCTGACCTCTGTGGAAGGAGAGAGGGAAGGAAGGAGTATTGGGTAGAAAGAATGGTGACTATGGTACAGGCACAAAGGATGTTTAACCAGGCCAATAGGGAGCCTTCAAAGTAAAGATGTCCACTGGAAGAGTCCCATGTCTTCCCAGAATGGGTCTCCCTGAGAAATCCTGCTATACTTAGTCATTGGTTAGGAGCAACCACAATGGTCGGTGTAGAGAGACAACAGCAGTGGCCATCAATCAAGTATGCTTCCTGCAGGAGATCAGAGCAGCACATTTTGATGGCTGCCACACATGGAAACACTGAGGGAGATTTCCTACCAAACTGTCTTTTGGAAGGCTCATTTACACAAAGTTTCTAAAAGTATATGTGATTTTAGTCATGTTAGTTTAAAAATTGTTTTCTAAGGTAAGCCACTGATTGTTATATCTTATTTGGCATAGGTATCACTGATCTAGTAGTGATAAAGTTTTGCTTCCTGCGTTTGTTTTTCTAAAATCAAAATAAATTATTGAACTTTTGCTAGAAAATGTGAAAATGAAGGGGAAAATCGTGCTTATAAATGGCAGCGATGGCATCTTTTCCAGAACTGAACTGTAAACTATGTACTTAAGCTACATTAGTGGAACGGGCATTTCTTCTCTCATTAGTAATCTGTGATGCACGGTTGATAGCTTACCATAAAAGACTAGTTAGGGTGTAAACACCTGCACAATATCTTTAATGTTCATAACCAGGCAGTATGCCTCTGGAATGCAGAATATCCTTCAGTCTCTAGGCCTATTGCTGTTGCATTTCAACAAGCAAGGTGATTTGAATCAGGAAGATATATTGCCTGTGTTACCAGATTTATTTAGCAAGCAAGTGGAAGATGATTTGACTGATAGAACCTTCTCCAGGGACAGAAAGCAAAACCATAAATACATTGTTGTTAAGATATCACAAGACCTGTGGGATATAGGCTGCTGACAATGCTTTATCTCAAGATCATTGGTTTTCTCCATAAAAAATTCTTAGGATCAAATTATGTGGGCCTCTGTAGCCTGGGCTAAACTCAAAGCCTGGGTTCAATGAAGATATCCCGACTCACTGTTACATGACTTGAAATTACTAAGGACTTCTTTTTTGTTGTTGTACTTGGAGAACTGACATTTAGGCAGTCAGTTTCCTTCAGAAGCTTCTAAGGCATCCTAGTATTTATTTAAGATACGAAAAAATTATGCCTACAATGGCTGGTGCCTATAAAATCTTGCAAAAGCACTGACTTTGAATATTTGATGTTTTTCTTCCTTTAGAAAGATAACATTTATAAAAAGGGTATGTGAATAGATAGGATTACCAAAGATAAGGTAAATAAAAGCATAATTCCTAACCGCATGAAAGAATATTTTCAAGTTATTACAAAGTTTAAAAACCGAGGTTTAAACAAGAAAGATACAAGGTATGATATCTTTATGAGTGAGACCAATCGCTCTCTGGTGGCCTAAATATTTGCCTTCCTAGTCAGTGATTGCATTTCCATGACTGTTACCCATCTTTTTAAACTAAGCACATATTTATTGCTTGCCAACTATGTGCTAAACACTATTGAAGGAGCTGGAGATACGTCCAGGAAAGTAAGTCCCTGTCTTCTTGAAGCTTGTTTTATAGCTAGAGAAAAGAGTTAATTAAACATATAAGTAAATATATCATATGCCAATAATTATTAAGAACTGTGAGAAAAATAAAGCACAGTAAGGGGCCAGGTAGTGGGGAAGAGGGAGAGGGGCGGCATGGATACTGCTTCCTCTTTCCTAAAGAATTGCCATGGAAGGACTCAGTGATAAGGTGACATTTCAGCAGAGAACTTCATGAAACAAGGGAGTAAGATATGCATATATCTGAGAGAAAAACATTACAGGAAGAGGAAACATCAAAGTCAAAAGCCCTCAGGTAGAAGCTTGACTGAGAAGTCAAGGAACATTGAGAAGGCCAACGTGGCCAAAGAGAAGTGAACAAGGGGAATAGTGGTAGAAGAGATTCTGTGATTAAAGAGATGCATGTGATTTATTGAATAAAACATCCTTAAGTATTCCCTGGTTTTATCGAACATGTATGTCAGGGTGAGAAATCTGTCCATGATATTTTGGAAGAATTTGAAGCATGACCTGCATTGCAAACTAGGAAAGTGAAGATTTAGAAACCAGTGAAAGAAAATGAGATCTGACTGTATCCCCTGAAAAAAAGCCATTCTTAGGTCACATTTGAGGTGCTTCCGTTTACTTGAGGTGTGATTGAGGGGTATCTTCTAATTCATTTGCTGCTGCCCACACTGTTCGCTACTTGAATCCTCATTGCAAAGCTCCACCTTGTCTCTTGAAAGTTTTAAGGGCAACTACATAACTGCTCAACCGAACTAGAAGCCTCGTAAGAGTATAATAGGGTGCAAGTAAAATTATGACAGAATAACAGAAAAATCTGGACCGTTGCAGGGAAACTCACATGTGTGGTCATTCCATTTAAATCTAGGACCTCAGCATCTTTGCAGTCAGCGCTGGCTGCTGGATGCTGGTGAAGCTGGAGACACTGAGCTGAGTGTTGAGGTTTGTGAGATGCACCACATAGTCATTCCTCCAGGTTTTGCTAATCCACTAGGGTGCTGCAAGGGAGCTGGACACAGATTTATAATACCAAAAGTCCCATGGATCTAATCTCCATTCAGACATAAGGAACCTCATCATTACTCTCGGGATTTGAGTCTTCCCATTTTCAAAGTACATGTGGATTCTCTTGTCCTTAATTGTAAAATATCCTCAAGAGTTCAGGCTTTAAGAATATACAAAGTAGATAGAAACAGAAAATGTTTTTAGATATATTTAACTGTTATCTGTATAATAAAATCTAGCTCTTTTCTAGGAGTGGCAAATAGTTCCTTTCTTCTGCTCATTATTTCAGAATTATTTGAGAGGTAGACAGAGATTACCAATAGAGAGATCTGTAGGCCAGCTGTATTACTGATAAAGCTGATTGGAGAGGTGGTTTGAGATGTGTGGCCAGATGCACTTGTAAATACTTTACATCTTGAGAATTAGACCTATGCATCCACTTAGTAACCAGCATACTGGACAACTTCAGGTCTCCTCAGAAGGGATAGAGGCCCCTGAGAGAAGGTCAGAACATGAATGGGTAGAGGATGTGACAGGCTGGTTTCAAAAGTCTAGCAGGGGCTCCAATCCTACCCCACAGAGAAATTACTTTTTCTTCCATTGTGAGTGCTGTGGTCTCAATGTATGTGCTCCTCAAAATTCATGTGTTGGAATTTAGACCCCAAAGTGATAATATGAAGAGGTGGGACTTTTGGGGAAGTGATTTAATAATGAAGGCTTTGCCTTCATGAATCGATTAGTACTGTTATAAAAGTAGTCAAAGGGAGTGTGCTTGTCCCTTTTTAGCCCCTTCCACCATGACAGGATACAGCAAGGGGCACCATCTTTGAAGCTGAAGCTGGGAGAGGAGCCCTTGCTGGACACTGAATCCGCTAATTCCTTCTTTTTTTT
>NW_012110363.1:1439240-1454969 GCF_000951045.1 Mandrillus leucophaeus | reverse complement strand
GTACTCCCCAGTGAGATGAACCTGGTACCTCAGTTGAAAATGCAGAAATCACCTATCTTCTGTGTCGCTCATGCTGGGAGCTGGAGGCTGGAGCTGTTCCTATTCAGCCATCTTGCTCCCCACTCGACATTTCTGTTTTTTAATAAATTACCCAAAGCATTTTGGTGTAGCAGCACAAATGAACTAAGACAATGAGCTTCAAGGGAAAAGGAGCTTTCCCATAGGAGCTCTCATTCTCTAATTTGTTTTCAGCAGCAAAAACAAACAACAAAAAACCAGCAAGTTAATATTTCAGTGCATAATTTTGCCTAAACCATGGGCTTTCTGAGTACAAACCTTTAAAAAAGAAGATAACTCTCTTACCCTAATATTTAGTTAGTTCATAGTAGGTTTTATTACAATTACTACTATTATTATTATCATCATTATTTGAGACGGAGTCTCCCTCTGTCACCCAGGCTGGAGTGCAGTGGTGTGATCTGGACTCACTGCAGCCTCGACCTCCTGGGTTCAAGTGATTCTCCTGCCTCAGCCTCCCGAGTAGCTAGGACTACAGGCGCCTACCATTACACCCGGCTATTTTTTGTATTTTTAGTAGAGATGATGTTTTGCCATGTTGGCCAGGCTGGTCTTGAACTCCTGACCTCAAGTGATCCACGCCCCCCCTTGGCCTCCCAAAGTGCTGGGATTACAGGTGTGAGCCACCAGCCCGGCCAGGTTTTCAATATATGTTATGCATGCCAGCATGAACAGATGAATCATGACTTTTTCATTTTATTTCCCTAAACAGAGACTTTCAATTGAACTACTTGAATTTATAAGTTATTTCTTATCCTAGAATCCATATGTTTTTATCTTGTTCTAAGAAAACTTACCACATTAGCTTCTACACCTTTCCAATATAATATTTCCATTCCTGTCCAATGGCTGTAGTGAAAATTAGTTATGCCGTGTTCACTTTTGCTTTGTGATTGTTTAGATTGTAATATTTATTCCCTGTTCTAATCCTCTACACCACTCTTCAATGTCATGTTGAAACTACACATTTTTTCTCATAAATTCCTTATTAAGGAAGCCAAAGTATTTTTTCTCCTCAGACTACTATAACTTATACTGATTCATAGAACTCAATTGTTACTTTTCAAATATTTCCTTATGTGACTGCTGTATATATTTTTTCTCTTCAAATAAAATTATTGAGAATAAGAAACATACCTACATTTTCCCCCCTTGCTTTCATACCTAGAAGAGCACTGAGCAGATAGTAACTGCTAAGTACATCTCACTGACTGTGTTAAATAAACAAAAGCCTGCTGTTCTACGTCATTTCCTGCCTGTGCTCTGCAGTTTAATGGTCAACAGAAGATCTTTTGTGGCAATTTATGTTTCTGAGTCAAGTGCATTGTAATCAAACATCCTCCACACGAAGTCAGAAGTTAAACTCCTGCCACTGTCTTCCCCTTTTCCAAGCACAGAAGACTATTTTTCTAAGGAAATTCTGAGAAATTATGTTTCATCATAATTAGCACGTAATTCCAACTCAGTTAACCTTTGCATGTTACATGATAACATCTCTTTGGTTTAGCTTCAGGATGTGATGATGTCATACAGTGTAGGTGGGGAGCATATGTTATTACAACACTTTTGGAGGACAACCTAGCAATGACATCACATTCTATACATTTTATGAAAATGTATAAAATCTTGGCTATTAAGTTCTGGTTTCTTATCCTGAGGGAATGGTTAGAAATACGTGCAGGATTTAGATGAGAATGTTGTGACATTATGAAAAATGGAAAACAAGTTCTATGTCAAGAAATAAAGATTGATAAAATAAACTAATATATGTATCATGTGTATATGTGTTATGTATCAACATACATGGTTATGAAAAATAACAAAATAATTTCATCTGTGTAAGTTAGAGTTAAAAATAGATGAAAAATTTTAAAAATTAAAAATTGATGAAGAAATGCAAAATATGCAAACATAACAGATAAAATGGAGGAAGGTATAAACATTTACACAATGGTGATACTGGTGTTTCTCACTAGATAAGTGGAGTGATATGTATTTTTCTCTTATTCAGTTACTATTATCCTATATTTATTTTGGTTATCTTGGGTTGCTCTGGAAATGAGTAAAAACAGAATTCATTTTAAATTTTAAACAAAGGTGTTAAAGTATGTAATTGTCTAGGAAATTTGTAAAAGATCGCTACATTCAATCAATTTAATAATGCTTGTGAATACCCAATTAATTCCGGAGAGGGGATGTGAGATGGGGCTGATACACTTTTGAGATAAATGGGCTCTAGGTTGAATAAAAGGATGAAGTTACCAAGGTTTGAAAAATATTTTTTACCTGGGTACACTGGAAAAAATCCATCCTTTCCTAGAAGCTAATGGCCTTTATGCACAGCAATCTGCTACAGCAGCCTGCACAATTTTATTTGCCTCCTCCAGATGATGTGCATACTAATTAGTCATGAGAATTCCCTTCTCACAAGGTCAAAGAGTTAATGTTAGAAGCATGGTTTATAGGCACTTCTTTCTTTCTACAAACAATGATAAACTTTCACATTTGGCTTATTAGAAATAAGTTTAAAATAACATTGAAAAATAAATATTTTAACAAAGAAAATTAGGGCATTAAGAGGAAGAGACTGGATGATGTGTTCATGGAAGAGGCCTGTAGACTTTATAACAATAATAGTCATCATTTTTGTAGTATCTTTTGTCCTGGCTTCATGAGGATATTTTAACCAATAGTTACTTAAGATTTTTGAGCGAATTTAATGAATTTCTTTTTGTTGCTTTATTCTTTAATATCTAGGTCATTCATTAATTCATGTCATACTTACAGGCAACTTCAGAATTATTGTAGATTCCATTCTAGACCACCCCAATAAAGCTAGTATTGCAATAAAGTAAATCACACTAATTTTTTTTTTTGTTTGCCAGTGCACATAGAAGTTATATTTTCACTATACTATGGTCTATTCAGTGCACAATGGCATTAAATCTTAAAAAAAATGGACATACTAAAAATACTTTATTGCTAAAAAACTGCTAACAGTCATCTGAGTTTTCTTTTTGCTGGTGAAAAGTCTTGCTTTGAAGTTGATAACTGCTGATGGATCAGGGTGGTGGTTGCTGAAGACTGGGTTGGATGTGCCAATTTCTTAAAACTACAATGAATTTGCCTCATTGATTGAGTCTTTGTTTCATGAAAGATTTCTCTGTAGTATGTGATGCTATTAGATAACATTTTACCCACAGTGGAACTTATTTCAAAATTGGAGTAAATTCTTTCAAGTCTTGATGCTGTATCAATTAAGCTTATATAATATTCTAAATCTTATATTGTCATTTCAACAGTGTTCATAGCATCTTCACCAGGACTATATTCTATCTCAAGAAACTCCTTTTCTTGCTCATTCATAAGAAGCAATCCCTCATCTGTTCAAGCTTTATCATAAGATTACAACAATTCAGTCAGAGATTCTGGTTCCACTTCTAGTTCTCTTGTTATTTCCACCACTTCTGCAGTTATTTCCTCCACTGACCTCTCACCCTTCAAAATCATACATCAGGGCTGAAATCAACGTGTTCCAAACTCCTGTTAATGTTGATATTTTGACTTCCTCCCATGAATCACAAGTGTTCTCAATGACATCTAGAATGGTGAATCCTTTCCAGAGGTTTTCAATTTATTTTGCCAAGATGTTTCAGAGGAATCACCATGGCACCTATAACCTTACAAAATGTATTTGTTAAATAAGACTTGAAAGTCAAAATTATTCCTTGATCCATGGGCTGCAGAATAGACAAGATGTTCTGTTGGAAGTCATGAAAATAATATTAGTCTCCTTGTATATCTTCACTAGACCTTGGGTGACCAAGTGCGTTGTCAATAAGCAGTAATATTTTGGAAGGAATCTTTATTTCTGAGCAGAAGTTCTCAACAGTGGGCTTAAAATATTGAACAAACCATGCCATAAACAGATGTACTGTCATCCATCCAGGCTTTGTTGTTTCATTATAGAGCATAGACAGAGTAGATTTAGGAAAATTATTTAAGGCTCCAGGATTTTTGGAATGGCAAGTGAACTTTAGCTACAATTTAAAATCGCTAGTTGCATTAACCCCTAACAAGAAAGTTAGTCTGATGTTTGAAGCGAGGCATTCACTTTGCTGTAGATATGAAAGTCCTAGATGGCATCTTCTTCCAATAGAAGGCTGTTTAATCTACACTGAAAATATGTTGTGTACTGTAGCCACCTTCACCAATTATCTTAGTAGATCTTCCAGATAACTTACTGTAGCTTCTCCGTCAGCACTTGCTGCTTCACCTTGCATTTTTATGTTATAGAGACAGCTTCTTTCCTTAAACCTCATGAACCAACCTCTGCTAGCTTCCAACTTTTCTTCTACAGCTTCCTCACCTCTTTCAGTCTTCATGGAATTGAAGAGAGATAGAGCCTTACTCTGGGTTAGGCTTTGGCTTAAGGGAATGTTCTAGCTGGTTTGTTCTTCTATCCAGACCACTCAACATTTCTCCATATCAACAATAAGACTGTTTTGCCTTGTCATTCATTCATGTGTTCACTGGAGTAGCACTTTTACTTTCCTTTAATAATTTTTTCATTTGCATTTACAGTTTGTCTATTTGGTGCAGAAAGTCTAGCTTTGTGCACATCTTGGCTTTCAACATGCCTTCCTCATTCAACTTAATCCTTTCTAGATTTTGTCTTAAAGTGAGAGACTTGAGATTCTTCCTTTCACTTGAACACTTAAAGCCAGTTGTAGGGTTATGAATTAGCCTAATTTCAATCTCACTGTGTCTCAGAGAATAGGAAGACTCAAGAACAGGGAGACAGATGAGTGGATAACCAATTGGTGGCGAGGTCAGAGCACACACGACATTTATCAATTAAGTTTCCTGTCTTATATAGGCACAGTTGCGGCCCCCCAAAATAATTGTGATAATAACGTCACAGATCACTGATAACAGATCACCATAACAGATGTAATCATAATGGAAAATTTTGCAATATTGGAAGCATTACCAAAATGTGACACAGAGACAGGGAATAAGCACATGCTGTTGGAAAAATGACACCAATAGATTTGCTAGATGCAGGGTTGCCACAAATCCTCAATCTGTAAAAATCACAAAACCTGTGAAGCACAATAAAGCAATGTATAGTAAACCAAGGTATGCCTGTATTTTTATATGTATTTATTGAGCACCTGCTGTGTTCTCAGTGCTGTGCTGAGGTTCAGAAGTTCTGCTCTTAAGGAGTTTATAGTCTAATTGAGGAATAAAGGGAACTCAATTTATATTCCTGTGCTTTTCACTCCTAGCTAACAACCTTGATTCTTAGCACATTCCTATGGTATTTTAAATGGATTCTTTTAGACAGAAATAGCATATGACAGGATTTCCCTGGTTGGCACTTCACCACCACAGGAAGCTGTTCAGGCCAGGCCTTTATAAATCTGAGATGCCTGAGTACCCACAGACAGGACTCTTGGGACTCAGTATTCTGGGAATCCCTCAGCCTTAGCCAGCCACACTCTCTATGTCTTATCATTTTTTCTCATACTCTGACCAATGTATAAGTCCTTTAAGACACACTGCAATTTTCCCTCAGGCTTTAGCTCCTTGGATTCACCATTCCACTCCTCCTTTCCTCTCTTCATCTTTTCTCTGAGGGTTCCCTGCAGCTCCAGTAAAGTCACTTCCAAGTCAACATATACAACAGAACTTCCTTACAACCCTTGGCTTCAATTCAATGCCTATGTTTGTCCACACACCACAACTCATTATAAATGCCTAGCTTCAGCCCCCAGCATCCACTGCAAATAGCCCACATAGTCATGAAATCTGTTTGTTGTTGTTGTTGTTGTTGTTGTTGTTGTTTTTCAGAGTTTTACTCTGTAGACGAGGCTGGAGTGCAGTAGCGATCTCAGCTCACTGCAACCTCCACCTCCGGAGTTCAAGTGATTTCCAGCTAATTTTTTTGTATTTTTAGTGGAGACGGGGTTTCACCATGTTGGCCAGGCTGGTCTCAAACTCATGACCTAAAGTGATCCACCCACCTCGGTCTCCCAAAGTGCCAGGATCACAGGGGTGAGCCACTGCACCAGGCCTATAGTCATGAAATCTATTGCGCACTTTTGAATCATTCTCTTCAATGATCTGATAATAGCGTTCTGTACTTTACAAAGCAATTTCTTCACTTGGCTTAAAAGATAACACGTCTTTCTCTTCCCCTTTCCAATGTTTCTCTCTCCCCAGTTCATTTTTTTCCCTTGAAATATTGCTGCATTTCATCTTGCATCATGGATCTTCTGCTTCTCTCACAGTAGATATCCCTTTCGGATGATTTCATTACTGCCGTGACCTTAATCTACTTACGTAAGACTGCCAAATCTCTCTCACAGCCCAGATCGCGCTCTTAAATCTCTCCCTTTGAAACTCCCCAAGGTATATTGTACATTCTCTGTTCACTAAGTGGAATTCAAGATCCTTTCTGCAAATATGCTTCCCCTTCACCAATCCCCAGTTCAGTAAATAGTACCACACTCTTTCCTTGTCTAGAAACTTTGGAATCACATTTAATTTTTTTGTTCTTCCTCCCTCTCCTTATCTAATCTGACACAAGTCTTATCAATATTTTTCTGTCTGTAGAAGCAGTCTATTTCTCTCTGTCATCTTGAAAAGATTCTGACACAGGCCACCTAAATTACGGAAACTGCCCCTAAACTAGCCTCCTTCCATTCCTCTTTTATAAAACATTAAAACTCTTCACTTAATAAAGTTCAAACAACTTAAAACTCTTCATTATAATAAAGTTTGGACAATTTCCCATGGCTTACAAGATGTGATGGACAGACTCTAAGGTGGCCCGCATTACCCCTACTTTATGTTTCTGGTACTTATAGCCTTGTACAAGCCCCTCTCACTGAGTATGGTGAGGTCTGTAACTGGCTTCTGAACAATAAAATGTGGCAAAGGTGATTACATTATGTCTTGCCAGCTGATTCACTATAGAGACTCCTATTGCTTGTTTGATGAATCAAGCAGCCATGTGGAGGAAATACATATGGCAAAAAATCTCAAGGCATCCTCTGGAAGTTGACCTCTAGAAGTTGAGAGTCACATTTAGTAGCTGATAGCCAGCAAAAATCCAGGCCCCACAGTCCTATATCTGAGGAATTCTACCAACAACCTCAATGAACTTGGAAATGAACTTATACCCTGTTGAGTGTTCATGTGAGAATTCAATAAAGGAGGGGTAGGGGAGGTATGGAGGACTGAATTGGGGCAAGGAATTATTATGATTATTATTTTATTTATTTATTTATTTTGAGACAGAGTTTTGCTCTTGTTGCCCAGTCTGGAATGCAATGGCGCAATCTCGGCTCACCTCATCCTCCGCCTCCCGGGTTTAAGAGATTTTCCTGCCTCAGCCTCCCGAGTAGCTGGGATTACAGGCGCTGGCCACCACGCCCAGCTAATTTTTGTATTTTTAGTAGAGACGGGGTTTCACTATGTTGGCCAGAGACGGGGTTTCACTATGTTGGTCTCAAATTCCTGACCTCAGGCGATCCATCCCCCTTGGCCTCTCAAGGTGCTGGGATTACAGGCATGAGCCACCGTGCCCGGCCATTATTGTTATTTTTTAAAATTCTCCAAGTACCAAATCTTTGCCAAGTATTAGGCTGTATAGCCAAAACTGAACAAAGCAGGCCCAGTCCCAGTTTTTGTGGAACTTATAGAATATAATAGAAAGCAGATATTTCACAATTAATTATCCTAAAATAATTCCTTGTCCTGAATCAGTTCACCTCCCCTGCCCCTCCTTCATTCCTTACTCCTCTCAATACATGAACTCTTATTCCTTAGATCTCAGCTTAAGTGTTAATTTCTCAGTGAGGACTTCTTCGATCCTAGAGCAGTTTAGAGCCCTGTGATAACGTGCCTGATACATGCTCCATAGTACCCTGAACGGCATGTGATAGCACATATGCCAGTTGAGGATAATTAATTGTGAAATATCTGCTTTCTATATATTCTATACATTCAATAAGAACTGGGACTGGGCCTGCTTTGTTCAGTTTTGGCTATACAGCCCAATACTTGGCAAAGATTTGGTACTTAGAGAATATTTTTTTTAAATGAAATGAGTTAAGTGAAGCAGGAAAGACTGACAAAAGCATTTGGGGCAGAAAGAAGATACTCAGATTTTCTTGTGCTTGAATTGCTATTTAATAACAACTTACTGCACAGATATTTATAATAGTCAAAAGTGATGGAGACTCTTTATTTATCATGTATATTTAGTAGACATGGAGCCAGAATTTTTAATATTGAAGTGATGAGAGTGAGAGGAAGAAGGATAAACTCCTACCAAAGAAACACAACCCAAGGTGAAAAGCACATTCTCAGATATGAAAGAAAACATCAAACCTTGGTTTTCCTTTGGTTTATTTATAAACAATGACAATAACAAGACAGCAACAATAACAACAAAACACAAATGTGTCAAGCCCTATGCTGGGTGTTTGGAATACAGTGAAAGACAAGAGGGGTCTCATTCAGGAGGTGAGAGAGGAGTCCTGCAAACACAATTTGTTTGTTGGAAACACAACAAACACATGGGAAAGAACTATATGGGAAGACCATTGGTCTGTATGAGTGTTTCAGTACCAGTACCATGCTGTTTTGGTTACTGTAGCCTTGTAGTATAGTTTGAAGTCAGATGGGAAAGAACCGGGGCTCAGGAGGGATTACACACCATGAAAGGTCCTTCTGTGGAGGAGATCAAGTCCCTAGGAGGGGAAGACGTTCATTTCTTCTTGATCACCAAAGTTCTGGGAACAACAGAGTAATACAAACATTCCATCTTTTAAAATATGTCTCTGAGAATAAAGCATAAAACAGAAAGAAAGAAAAAACAATTCATAGTGAAAATAGATGAATACAAAAATCGTATTGGTTTAAATGATAAAATATTTTTTATAAACCGCTTAAATTTATATTTTGTCATTTGATTTTCATAGCAATCTTTTACAGAAAGTAAAGCAATCATAGGTAATTCCTTTTATACATGTGAAAATAGGACCTCAGAGAAGTTAAATAAGTGGCTTAAGATCACAGATGGTCTTTGAATCATTCTGCTGATTCCAAATAAAAAATACTGCTCAATGGATCCCATACAAATAATTAATGAGAAAAACCTTAGTGTATTGTATGGGCAGCAGTTTTCAAAAAAACTTTGTTTATTTTATTGGTCAATATCTAATTAAGCACATAAAACAGATGATGGCATTTAAACTTAATCCTGTGATTAACTTAGTCAAATAGGTATATAGTGTCCTTCAACTACTTTTTGTCTTCTTGCATGTATTGATGAGTGTGTATTAATTAAGAAGCCTACTAATATCTATAGGATTTCTTTTTGATGTAATTTAAAGACATTTCCATGTCTTATGTCTTCTAAGGAGACAAAGAACAAATGATAGCATTAGGAAAAAACGCAATACTCCGGATATCTGTAGTTACTTTGTCACCTTTGTCGCACTTCAGATGCTCTGAAATTCTCATCCCTCCTTTTTGATATATGCCCATAACAGCAGAAAAATGAGGATATCAGAGATACGAAACACAACAATCATAATAATTTGCAATTATAAGGAAGTGAATAAAAATAGCTACTATAATGCCAAATATGTGGCCATCCCTGTGTTAGAGGTTTATTGGCGTTATTTATTTTTATTTTTATTTTACCTTAAGTTCTGGGATACAAGTGCAGAATGCGTAGATTTGTTGCATAGGTTTATGTGTGCCATGGTGGTTTGCTGCACCTATTAAACTGTCATCTAGATTTTAAGCCCTGCATGCATCAGCTATTTGTTCTAATGCTCTCCCTCCCCTCACCCCCATCCCCCAGACTGGCCTCAGTGTGTGTAGTTCCCATCTCTGTGTCCATGTGTTCTCATTGTTCAATTCCTACTTATGAGTGAGAACATGCGGTGTTCATTTTTTTGTTCCTGAGTTACTTTGCTGAGGATGATGGCTTCCAGGTTTATTTATGTACCTGGAAAGGACATGATCTTATTTTTTTATGGCTGTGTAGTATTCCATGGTGTATATGTGCCACATTTTCTTTATCCAGTCTTTCATTGATGGGCATTTGGGTTGGTTCCATGTCTTTGCTATTGTAAATAGTGCTGCAATAAACATATGTGTGCATGTGTCTTTACAGTAGAATGATTTATGTTCCTTTGAGTATATACCCAGTAATGGGATTGCTAGGTCAACTGGTATGTCTGGTTCTAGATCCTTGAGGAATTGCCACACTGTCTTCCACAATGGTTGAAATAACTTACATTCTCACCAAATCAGTGTATGTTTGTTGGCTGCATAAATGTCTTCTTTTGAGAAGTCTCTGTTCATATCCTTTGCTCAGTTTTTGATGGGGTTGTTGGGTTTTTTTTCTTGTAAATTTGTTTACATTTCTTATACATTCTGGATATTAAATCTTTGTCAGATTGGTAGATTGCAAAATTTTTCCCCCATTCTGTAGGTTGCCTGTTCACTCTAATAATAGTTTCTTTTGCTGTGCAGAAGCTCTTTAGTTTAATTAGAGCGCATTTGTCAAACTTGGCTTTTGTAGTAATTGCTTTTGGAGTTTTCATCATGAAGTCTTTGCCCATGCTTATGTTCTGAATGGTATTGCCTAGGTTTTCTACTCAGGTTTTATGATTTTGGGTTTTACATTTAGGTCTTTAATACATCTCTAGTTAATTTTTGAATAAGGTGTAAGGAAGGGTCCAGTTTCAGTTTTCTCCATATGGCTAGCCAGTTTCCTCAGCATCATTAAATAGGGAACCCTTTCCCTGTTGCTTGTTTTTGTCAGGTTTGTCAAAGATCAGATGTTGTAGACATCTGGTGTTATTTCTGAGGTCTCCGTTCTGTTCCATTGGTCTGTATGACTGTTTTGGTACCAGTATCATGCTGTTTTGGTTACCGTAGCCTTGTAGTATAGTTTGAAGTCAGGTAGCATGATGCCTCCAGCTTTGTTCTTTTTGCTTAGGATTGTCTTGGCTATACAGGCTCTTTTTCGGTTCCATATGATTTTTAAAGTAGTTTTTTTACATTTCTGTGAAGAATGTCAATGTTAGTTTGATGGGAATAGCATTGAATTTATAAATTATTTTGGGTGTTATGGCCATTTTCATGATACTGATTCTTCCTGTCCATGAGCATGGAATGTTTTTCCATTTGTATGTGTCCTCTTTTATTTCCTTGAGCAGTGGTTTGTATTTCTCCTTGAAGAGATCCTTCATGCCCCTTGTTAGGTGTATTCCTAAGTATTTTATTCTCTGTAGCCTGGAGCTATAGAGATGGCTGCCACCATTCTCCTGGCCTGGGAGCTTAGTGTGTTAGGCAGCTATCAGTCCCACTGTTGGCTGTCGCTCCTCCCATGAGGAGCTCAAATGGTTTATACAGCAGGCAGCCTCAGCTTTGGTGCTTGTCTCCCATCATCCCTGGGGAGCTGGGCAGGCTTAAACAGATTCTAACTTAGTGGCTGTTAAGAATCTGTGTGGCTCTGTGATTAGGACACTAGGCCCCTGTGGCGTGGGGTCATGAGTGGGATCTGCTGATCCGCAGGGTGCACAGTTTTCCCAGGGTGGGTAGCACCCTCACTCACCACCTCCTTTGGCTAGGGGTGAGGGATCCCCTGCCCCGTGTGGCTCTCAGGTGGGCTGCTGCACCACACTGCTCTTCCTTCCTCTCAGTGGGTCACGCCAGCCGCCTAGTCAGTTCTGATGACAGAACCTGGATACCTCGGTTGCCTGTGCAAGATTCACATGCTGTTATGGTTCTTTTCTTTTCTTCTCCTTTTTTCTTTTCTTTTCATTTTCTTTTCCTTTTTTTTCTTTTTGAGATGAAGTCTCACCCTGTCACCCAGGCTGGAATGCAGTGGTGCAATTTCGGCTCACTGCAACCTCCACCTCCCAGGTACATGCAATTCTCCTGTCTCAGCCTCTCGAGTAGCTGGGACTACAGGTACTCGCTACCATGCCCAGCTAATTTTTGTATTTCAAGTAGAGACACGGTTTCACCATGTTGTCCAGGCTGGTCTCGAACTCCTGACCTCAAGTGATCTGCTCACCTCAGCCTCCCAAATTGTTGGGATTTTAAGCGCGAGCCACCATGCCCAGCCTGTTATGGTTCTTTTGACAGAAATGTCAGATTGCTGCTGCTTCTAGTCAGCCATCTTGGCCCCTCCCGGCATTATTTCGTTTAATCCTTGCCACAGTACTATGTTGGGATTACTTAGGAAATTCTGAGAGCAAACCAACCATACACTTCAGTTAGGGAAAAATGAGACTGAAACCAGAACTAGAAGGTCATCAGATCTGTGACCACACCAGAGATCAACTTCTCTTGCAGTTTCTCTCCCAGGTCCTACAGAGCCTGTCTCTTGTAGTGTTTGTGTTTCTCTCAGCATGTCTCTTAAATTCTCCTTTTGTTTCTGAGTGTCCAGTCCTCTGTGAATGCTCCAATCCCAGTTTTCAGGAAGAACACCTGGAATGTAATCCAAGTGCCTAACCACAGCCACGGGCCCTGCCTTGTCAGGATGCTTCCCAGCTGCTAGTCTTCTGCTGCCTCACTCTCTGCCTTATTTCTGGCCCCATTCTCAGTCTTCTGACATTTTGCTTGCTTTCCCCTTTCTCAGCTTAAGTCTTCTTCTTGGGTGGCTCCTTAGGGTTTCAGCTTAAATGTTCCTTCTTCAAGAGAAAATTCTGTAACCTAATTTATGTCTCTTAATAGTTTCTATCTAACCACCTCCACCACTCTCTGTTTGTTTCTCTCACAGAAATAATCACAGCCTGTAAATATTTTATTTCATGCTTATTTGTGTATTGTTCATCATATCCATTAGACTATATGTTCATGAGGGCAGTAATACTATTCACCTTCGTTGTTGAATCCTTAGTGCCTGGTACAAGTTATAGAACAAATAAGAGGCCACTGTAACTATTTTTTTTGAATGAAAAAATGAATCCATAAATTGGCTAACTACCATCACCTTCCTTTAGCGGAGGGCTTCCAGAATACCCCATTGGATTCCTGGCAAAACTCTGGTTGGAGAACAGGTCAACTGATCTCTGTAAGATGAGTGACTGTCTCCAGAAAAAGAATTTCTAGGTGCTGCATTCCAGAGCAGGGGACTGTGAGTGGGACAGTTCCATTTAAAAGACTTGAAGATGTGACTGAAATGTAATATTCAGTTTTAAAGCAAACTCAGAGAGGTTAATTGTCTTTTTCAAGGTCAGTATTTGAATTTGGATTTGTGTGACATTAAAGCTCAGAACGTGTCCATGCCAAAGAAGCCCCAGCTGATATGATAAAATTGACTTTCTTATCTGTCAGTCTTCAATTGACATTGTGTTCTGCACCTCTGCAGGAGGAAAAAAAAAAATAGGAGGAGAATGGTTGCTGGGCAACCAAGGCACCAGGATGTCCCGGTTGCAGCATAATCAGTTGAAACCTGGAAAGCCTCCCAGGATTAGATTACCAGGAGTAATTATTTATCTTGCCTCTAATATCCTATCTGAGTTGCCTTGAATTCCAGTCTCACATATGAAAATTATAAGCATTATCTCCCATTTCAGATCATCTAGAATGTAATTATGCTCTGTGAGATAATTTAAGTCTATTGGCTGATGATTTAATCTATTGAGAAATTTATCCAAAATTATGGTATCGGCCCAGGGAGAGTTTCTGTATGAGCCATAATTTTTTAAAAAGGAAGTATTCTTGATTTTAAGACAGTTATATTTCACCTGCATGAACTCACATATCCAAACAATTAAATTATTTAAAATATAACCAATAATTCAGATTTGTTTTGGTAGTGGATTAAGATTATAGAAACCAGCTTCACGTTTCCCAGTAAGGTACAAGTCACCCCAACCATGCAGAACATGCAAAAAGAGGTTCCCAAACCTACTTGTTAACACTTAGGCACTCACTGGAGAGTATGAAGGGTGTGAAATGGAAGTCGTTGGGCTATTTGAAGATTGATGAGGCTTTCTTTGGAGAGATTAGTGTTCGGTGTCCATCCTCCCTCCCCACCTCCAATCACAGTGAAGGAATAGAGTTGTGTGTTCACTTCAAGACCAGCAAGGAGGTTTCAACTGACCACCAAATGAACTTGCTGTGTGCCCCTGCATTTGAAGGACAAAGTGAACTGATAGCATCACCTATGAAATCCCAATTGTGAGAAGTTGCTTGTAGCAAGTTTCCATAGCAGGGTTGGGGTTATGTTTTTGAGAGAAACTGCCCTGCCCCTGACTACAGTACTAATGTATGTATTTCCTATGCACCTATGGGCCATGTTTGAGAAGGATGGAGGTGTTGTTTCAGATGTTATGTGGAAGGTGGAAAGACTTCGTAAGAAAGATGCCAGAAATGGTCAAAATTAAGTTAGATGCACAGGGACTGAGAGAGAAGTCGTAAGTGGTCAGCTGGAAATTAAAGTTCCATTCTTGATCATGGGATTCAGGGGCAACGTCTCCTAAGAATCTCTGTAAAGGCTCCAAGAGAGAAAATGGCAGTATTGGGATGAGTCAAAAAGAGAAGAAGACCACCACAGTCCCTTTCCACTGTAGGCTTTCTGCTGGACCAAGGCCAAGCTGCTAATCACATTCAGAGATGAGACTGGTACGTTGGACTTATTGCTAAATGGAATTTGTTTTGGAGAACAACATGGCTGAAGGTCTTTTCACTGTGAAAATATCCAGAAAATATATGGAGCCCACGTATGAGAGAAGAACCAGCTATAGAAGGACATTTCTAAACAATGATGAAAGATAACAAAACAGTTTTCTTGGTTTCTTATGATGCCTCCTTATTAAAGGCTTCAGCTATTTTCTCTTCTCTTCTCTTCTCTTCTCCTCACCTCTCCTCTCTTCTCCTCTCCTCTCCTCTTTCCTCCTTTCCTTTCCCTTCCTCCCTTCCTCCCTCCCTCTCTCCCTCTCTTCTCTCTTTCTTTCTCTCTCTCTCCTTCCTTCCTTCCTTCCTTCCCTCTCTTTCTCTCTTTCTTTCTTTCCACAGTGTCACTCTGTCGTCCAGGCTGGAGTGCAGTGCTGCAATCTTGGCTCACTATGACCTCTGTCTTTCAGGTTCAAGCGAGTCTTATCCCTCAGCCTCCTGAGTAGCTGGGACTCCAGGTGTGTGCAACCATGCCTGCCTAATAATTTTTGTATTTTTAGTAGAGATGGGGTTTCGCTGTATTGGTCAGGCTGGTCTCGAACTCCTGGCCTCAAATAATCCACTCCACTGGGTCGCCTAAAGTGCTGGGATTACAGGCATGAGCCACTGCACCCGAGTGGCTTCTGCTATTTTTCTAAAAAGAGCACTCCACTCCTATCCTAGCTCTGTTAACATCTGTGACTTAATTTCCAACACTTTATAACTGAATTTCCCAGTCCCCAGAAAATAAGAGCTGAATGATGAGGAGTAAGATAAAGAGTGAAGCTAGAATAAAACACAGTGACAAAAATTATACATGCAGACATCATTTAGGCTCTATATTATTGAAGAGTTTTCACCAAATACAGAAAAGGCTCATATTTATTTATTTATTTATTTATTTTTGAGACGGAGTTTCACTCTGTCACCCAGGCTGGAGTGCAGTGG
>NW_012110363.1:1433144-1433811 GCF_000951045.1 Mandrillus leucophaeus | reverse complement strand
GAAAGATGCCAGAAATGGTCAAAATTAAGTTAGATGCACAGGGACTGAGAGAGAAGTCGTAAGTGGTCAGCTGGAAATTAAAGTTCCATTCTTGATCATGGGATTCAGGGGCAACGTCTCCTAAGAATCTCTGTAAAGGCTCCAAGAGAGAAAATGGCAGTATTGGGATGAGTCAAAAAGAGAAGAAGACCACCACAGTCCCTTTCCACTGTAGGCTTTCTGCTGGACCAAGGCCAAGCTGCTAATCACATTCAGAGATGAGACTGGTACGTTGGACTTATTGCTAAATGGAATTTGTTTTGGAGAACAACATGGCTGAAGGTCTTTTCACTGTGAAAATATCCAGAAAATATATGGAGCCCACGTATGAGAGAAGAACCAGCTATAGAAGGACATTTCTAAACAATGATGAAAGATAACAAAACAGTTTTCTTGGTTTCTTATGATGCCTCCTTATTAAAGGCTTCAGCTATTTTCTCTTCTCTTCTCTTCTCTTCTCTTCTCTTCTCTTCTCCTCACCTCTCCTCTCTTCTCCTCTCCTCTCCTCTTTCCTCCTTTCCTTTCCCTTCCTCCCTTCCTCCCTCCCTCTCTCCCTCTCTTCTCTCTTTCTTTCTCTCTCTCTCTCTTCCTTCCTTCCTTCCTTCCTTCCTTCCTTCCTTCCTTCCTT
>NW_012110363.1:1412158-1429724 GCF_000951045.1 Mandrillus leucophaeus | reverse complement strand
TACAGGTGCCTGCCATCATGCCTGGCTAATTTTTGTATTTTTAGTAGAGACACGGTTTCACCATATTGGCCAGGCTGGTCTCAAACTCCTGACCTTGTGATCTGCCCACCTCAGCCTCCCAAAGTGCTGGGATTTCAGGCATGAGCCACCGTGCCCAGCCAAGTCTCATTAATTTGAGCTAACCAAGTGGAACTAACACGATGTCTTCTGTGTGCCAGGCACTCTGGCATTCATCGACTCTGTGTGAATCTCCTTGAACCAGAGCTTCTCCACAGGGTGCTGGGAATGGGTTTTAGGATGGTCAATATATTCAGAGCCAGAAGGGTCTGAGGTTGAGGCAGCCTTGCCTCTTCATCCTGTGCCTCTTCATCCTGTGAGCTACTCAGGCAGGACTATTTCCCTCTCGTGTCCTAACTCGTAAAAGGTTGAGAAGGTATCCTCTAGGAAATTCTGTGAGCTAGATATTAATAGCCTCATTTTATAAAATAGAAAATGGAAGCTCATAGAGATGCTATTGCATTTGCACTGAAGAACTAATGTTCAATCTAACTTATACTCTTCACTACATATTTTCTTCCAAATGAAGAGCAAATTAGAAGGCTAGATCTTTTCATGATCGCTTATGAAGCATGGGTTTGTGAATGAAGCATTAAGAGCAGAGTTTAACTCCTTAAATAAAGTTTCAGAGTAATTTAACATTATTTGTATATGGTGATACATACACTATTTCTTTTTGTTTTTTTTTTTTTTTGCTTGTTTGTTTGTTTGTTTTTTGTTTTTGAGACGGGGTCTCACTCTGTCGCCCAGGCTGGAGTGTAGTGGCACAATCTTGGCTCACCGCAATCTCTGCCTCCTGGGTTCAAGCGATTCCCCTGCCTTTGCCTCCTGAGTAGCTGGGACTACAGGCGCGCACTACCATACCTGGCTAATTTTTTGTATTTTAGTAGCGATAAGGTTTCACCATGTTGGCCAGGATGGTCCCGATCTCCTGACCTCATGATCCACCTGCCTCGGCCTCCGAAAGAGCTGGGATTACAGGTGTGAGCCACTGCGCCCAGCCACGTACACTAATTGTTAATAAGAGCTAATACTATGTGAGAAGCATTATTCTGAATACCTAATACGTATGCATTCATTTAATCATCACACAAAAATCAATAGCGGATACCATTTTATTCCCATTTCCCAGAGCAGAAAACTGACACAAGGAGAGCATCAGTAACTTACCCCAGGAAGTAAGGTTAAGATTTAGGCTCAGCAGAGTCTGACCTCAGAGTGAAAGCTCTTTACAATAATGAGCATTGCCTTATTTTTTATTGGATAAATATTAAATGAATATATAAATGAGAGAAGCCATGAAGAAAGGGATATTATTAAATTTAATAACTATGTTATATGGATTATTTTATGGATATTTAAATGGATAAAATGAAATACGTTTAAACTGATTTAAGAAGAAAACTCTGTGAAGGGGGTTGAATAGGGCAACCGTCAAGTAGTAGGTGAAGCAATAGTAATACACCAATGAAACTCACAGGATGTTGAACAAGTACCATGCTTCAAATCCCCATCTATCACTGCATGATCTTAAGAAAATTATTTATCATCTTAAAGTTTTAGTTCATTTACATAAAATGGATGATTATAATATCCTTGTGGGTGTTGAAGGAGTTTATGCAGGTAAAATGCCTAGCACATCGTCTGTCACACAGTAAGCACTCAATGGTGGTTAAATAATAATAATAATCATAATAGCAATAGTTTGCATTTAAAAATATCTGAAAGTAATTGTTACAAAGATTAAGATTATAATTGCCATATTTAAACAAAATATCCATATCAGAGTTATTTTTGTCCTTCCATGCAAAGACAATACAGAATAAAAGGTATATTAGAAGTTAATTAACTAAACTTTCTGTGATTTTGAGCAACTGACAATCTAAGCGTTAGTAAAATGGTAGTAATATGTTACATGGTTTTTCTGACTTTTTGAATATGGAGGTCAAGAAATTGAAAGCTTTGACTGAAGTTACTTTTTCTAAATGTAGAATTATTATTCTTGTACCATATGTTTCTTGCACAGACAATAAGGTTGGTTACTGTGGCACTGTAATGTGTATGTTACAGAACATCCTGGCCATATCTGTGAGTCTTGGCAGGGAAAAGGGCACACAAATCTCTGAGCAGTCTTTTCAATCTGGGAGGGAAGATCGAAAAGCTAATGCCATAGAAGATCCTAGCCCAATATATTCGCTTTATAATACTATCTTTATCTAATAAGGTTGCCACAAATATAGAATCATATACTATTCGTTGCTGCCAAAGAGTGTTGTGAATATAAAATGGGAATGCAAATATAAAAGTTACAAATGTAAAGAATTATTGTTATTGGAAAGTGTGTGTAACAATGAGAATTCTTACAATTCTTACAATTGTAAGACTATCTTACAATTATGTATTTTCAGATAGTCACTGTTTTCAACATGGATAACAATGTTCAAATTTGAGTTTTTAATCTTGTTCACTTTTATCTCAAAGTGGTGTTTGAAGATGATATACTCAGAAGAGAATAATATATTTACTGCATTTTCAAAGTATCAGTAGCTGTTACACAGCGATCATATTTTTGAACTGTATAATCTTATATTGAAAGAGTGATTGCTTGCAAAACATTTAAGAAATGATAGTTTTTATTTATAATTAAGATGGGCTCACTGTATGATTTTAGCAAATAATGTATTCTTCCTATGCTTCCTCTGAAACATTTATTTGATAAGCATTATAAAACCTGCCATTTTCGCCTTATGTTTCTTATGCACGGTGAAGTAACTTGACTGAAGATAAGTTGAAATCTTTGAAATGTTGGAACTATTTGATAGTATTAGACAACTTTGACTATGCCCCTTACCCTGAAAAAAGTATGCATTGACCAAACCAGATGAGGAAAGCTATTCAATTCAGTTCAATCTATATTTACTAGCCCTTTAATGTACCTATCAGTGGATTCAATCACTCTATTCGAATTATCTATCTGTAATTTCTACCCAATATCAATTTCTTTATACAATTCTTTTTGCTCTAATTGCAATATGGAAACTATTAAAGTGGGTGGGGAATGTGGCTGGGGCCATGGCTGGGAGTCTGAAAGAAGGTTGTAATGTCTCATTCACTGTGCATGCAGCATCACTCAGGAGACGGGGCTGCGTGGGAAGATAGAGTGAGCTGTGGTAGATGGGTGTCAGGGTTTATGGGATGAAGGCAGTGCTGTGTTGGTAAATCTTTTGCAATGGGCTCTGATGGGGAGGTCTGGTTTGAGTGTTGGCCAATTTTCATTGTGTAAATACTCCTATTTTGGCTGATTTCAAGTCACCTATGTGATTCATTGAACTGGGAGCTGGAAACATCAGCACAATTGGTTCTATTAAATTAATGCAGTCCAGCTGCAGCACAATACTGGCTCAGGGGCATGAAACTTAGAAGAAAAAAAAAAATGACTGCTCTTGTCATGCCCATAAAAGAACCACTAGTGAGATTCGCCTTTCAAACAGAAATAAAAACCAAGACTACACTTGGTATCTTCCCACCCTGAAACTAGAGAGTCTCCGAAAGCCATAATTTGAAACATTATTCCTTCATACTTGAACCATCTAATTTAGGAAAATTGTAGTTATATTATAAAGTCTCCTCCCTTCTCCAGGGGCTGTCTTCCTCAATATTCTGGCATTAGTGAACTTTGTTTTCATTGTCTATTCTTTACTCAGAAATGTATACTCTTTGAGTTTTTAATAAGGATATAATTGCTATTATGCTTGCTTTTTATGGATGAATATAATCATTTTCTAGACATAACATACTGTTTTTCTGACTTTTCGAATATGGAGGTCAAGAAATTGAAAGCTTTGACTGAAGTTACTTTTTCTAAATATAGAATTATTATTCTTGTACCATGTGTTTCTTGCACAGACAATAAGGTTGGTTACTGTGGCACTGTAATGTGTATATTACAGAACATCCTGGCCATATCTGTGAGTCTTGGCAGGGAAAAGGGCACACAAATCTCTGAGCAGTCTTTTCAATCTGGGAGGGAAGATCGAAAAGCTAATGCCATAGAAGATCCTAGCCCAATATATTCGCTTTATAATACTATCTTTATCTAATAAGGTTGCCACAAATATAGAATCATATACAGTCATGCATTGTCTAGCAATATTTTAGTTAAGGACAAACTGCATTTGGTGGACCCATAAGATTATAATGGAGATGAAAATTCCTGTCATCTAGTGATATTGTAGCCATGGTGTTCCAATTGCAGCAAGATTCAGCACAGTAACATGCTGTACAGGTTTTTAGACTGGGAGCAATAGGCTATACCATGTAGCCTAGGTGTGTAGCGGGCTATACCATCTAGGTTTGTGTGAGTACACTCTATGATGTTTGCACAAGGACAAAATTGCCTGATGACATTTTTCTCAGAACATAGACCTGTCATTAAGGGACAGTCAACTGTAGTAATATCTTTAGAAACATTTTAGCTGATAAAACAGTGTGCTTCTCTGGTGATTCATCACCTTTCCAAGGTCACACTGCCAGTTGGTGGCAGAGTCAGGGGTCTCCTGACTCACCGTCCAGTTCTTTCATACTCTACATGGCCTCTCAAGGTAGACCCAAACCTGGATTCTCTCCATGAAGGTTGTACCAGCTAAGATGTAACTTGTCCTGTTTAAGAAGTTGCCAAATGGTTCTCAAAAATATACTAAGTTGGATTAAGAGGCTATTTATATCTTGCTGTAAGCAAGGAGTGATATAAAAGCAGCTGACATGCCAGAAAGCCTTTGTATGGTTTCTAATGTTGGTCCTGTGTGTTCCTTATTGCCAATAAACACTATATTCAGACTACTTGGTAGTGACAGAGCTGCAGAGATACCATAGGCATAGAAAACGATCGGTATTTCTTCCAAGAACAGCATATTGTGTGAGGGAGAGTAGTGCCATGCTCAGATGCAGAGATAAGAGATGACTCTGCCTGGAGTGAAGGAGAATAGCTTTATTTTCCATCCTGATGCCTATAACATTTATCATATGTAAGTGAATTAAGTAACTAATACAGGCTAAAACAACCCTTCCTTGAAATATTTGAGAAGGATTTTCTCGATTGTCCAAGGAGATAATGCATCGCATTTATTAAGAGCAAAGTGTTAAATATAGGGAGACTACAAAAAGGAAACCTTATATTTTACTCAGGTCTGAGGGGAAGATTAAACTTTTCCCGCTTATCCAATCAGTTTATTTAACACTCTCCAGAGATTCCCAAAGAAGAGGCCCAGCCTCTTACTAATCAATCAATATATATTTACTTTAAATAGGTATTTTAAATATCCCATCACTTATGAGAATGTTAAACAAAAACTTTATGATTGAAAAGTTGTAGAATTATCTTCTTGACAAGTAGATCCTAAGAGAGCACAAGAGCTCACATTCTGCAAAAAGAAAGGAATTAAGTAACAATACCCAAGGTGACACGGGTGCATAAAGAGATAGAGGGGAGGGGAGGTATGCACTTAAATAGTTCACAGAAAGGAAAGTGACAATAAAAATCCAAAACCTCATCTCATATCCTGAGTCACAATGGGCCACACCTGCAGAAATGACAGGATTTTGACATGCAAAAGAACTGGAAGTAATTTTCTCTTGACAGTAATATGAATGTCTCCTCCAAGACAGGCTGGCAAAGAGTGCACAGAAGAATAAGAAGTCACAAATTTGGAAATTCCAAGGTCAAACCCCAGCAGAATCTCATTTAATAAAATCAGTAAATGCCACTTCAAGGTTGGTTGATGGAAATGAGAGAAATTGACAGCATCTACGATGTAGTTATCCTCCCAAAGGTCAGAGCAAAGGGACATAGCAGGCACATCTTCCAATTTTCCAAGACTTAGTTGTAGAGCTTTCACTTCCCAAGACTCACCATGCCAATCTTTTGAAAAATATTTTCATAAAGTTTTTGTTTACTTTATATGCAGCTTAATTATGTGCAGTTTAATAGAAAGAATACTTGAGCACAAAAAAGTATATACTATTTCAAATTTTAAAATACAGTGTTTTAGCTCATCATAATCTTCCATTAAATGGAAGCATTTGCTTATCTGCTCTCACATCCTATATAAACCTGTCCAAAATCATTGTCGATTACTCCTTCAGAATGCGTTCTAACCCCGACCACGCTGATCGCACCTACTGTTAAAGTGCTCCTCTGAGCCACGGGCAGCTCTCATGTGGACAATCGTCTCCTAACCCATCTCTCTGCTTTGACCCTTGGGTTCTCCATAGTGCCTTCTCAACACAGTGGACAGGCTGATCCTCTGATCCTTTAAAAATCTAAAATGCAAAATAAGCCGAGCGTGGTGGCACACACCTGTAGTCCCAGCTATGCGGGAGGCTGAAGCAGAAGAATTGCTTGAACCCGGGAGACAGAGGGTGTAGTGAAGTGAGATCGTGCCACTGCACTCCAGCCTGGGTGACAGAATGAGAGTCCACCTCAAAAAAGGAAAAAGAAAAAAAAAAAAAAAAAGCAGCATGCCAGAGCATTTTGAACCTGTGCTCACACACTCCATTGCACTCCAAGAAGAAGACAAAGTCCTCCAATGGTCTCCCCTCCACCACTCCTCTCCCTGTCTCTGCTTCCAGCCCCGCAGGAGCCTCCTCCAGCCATTGGTCTTCTCACTGGCTGTTCCCTCTGCTTGGAACACTCTTTCCTCAGAATGGCATGAATAAATTCCTAATCTTCTTCAAGTGTCAAATGTCACTTTCTCAATGAAAACTACCCATCCCACTCCAAGTTTCCCTTACCCTATTCTGCTTTTTTTCCCTTTTATAGTACTTTTTGTCTGCTAATATTCTGTACTATTATTACACTTACCGTTAACTGTCTGTCTCCCTGTTTTAATGTAAGATTTATGAGGACCAGGGTCTTCATGATAATCACTATTATATTTTGGCACCTAGAACACCAGGCACAGGGTTATTACTCAAAAAATATTTGTCAATGAATGAACTATAGACAATGGCATAAAAACTCAAATCCCAGGACAGGGGTAAAATTTCATTAGAAAAAAATTTTGCTCACTTTGGAAGACATAAAACATAGGCTACATCATAAAGATATTTTGAATAAATAATTTGCACATTTAGTTTAGTGCTTATAAACAGTGTCAATAATATTTTGAGCTGATTACACAAATTAGAATGTGATTAAGAAATTTTATGTTAGGAAATAAATGATTTGTAAAGAACAGTTGAAATGATCAATCTGCTTAGAATAGTTTTTACTTATATTTTAAATGAAATGAAGATAATAAATAGGATTTGAACAGCTGTTATGCTTTGTAATGTTCCTGTTCCTGTTAGTGCTGTAAGTCAATGGATAAGCACTTTGACAAGCTCATTATATGCCCCTTCCCTAATCTCAAACAAACCAAAAGGTTGGCATTAGGATTTATGTCCAACAGACAAGGAAGTTAGAGCTGAGAGAATATTGGGAGACTTGCAGGTGCTTAATTAGCTAAGTTAAGACCCTACCCATGTGCCATATTTCTTGATGATGCCCAGATACATTTGCTTTGTCACAAAAAGCAATAGCAGTGATTGTCTTTCCAAATCCTAGAAGAAGCGTCTTTTATTCATATTTGTTTCACACTAGTCTAAGGCAGTTTGGACATACTAATTTAACACATCTAAAATAATCTTGTAGATATGTTGCCAATAGCTTCTGTCATTTTGATGTTACATTATACAATTTTAAAATTGTATGTTAGAAATTTCTCACTAAATAGGAAAAAATTATGAGTTCTAAAATTGTGGCAAACCTAGTTAGGTGAGGCATGCCAAATTCAGAGACATTTAAGTATGATTTGCTAAAAATCTATTGTAATCCATTGCCAACTAGATGTAGGCATTGTTTCGGTGTCCCCAAATATACAAAGCTTGTGTGTAAGAAAATCAGGGTAATATACCTAAAAACACTTTACAATGATTAAAATGGAGTAAACAAATCAGGTAAAATGAATATATATGTATTTTCTTCAACTGATTCTAACAAATGCTGTCTTAAAAAAAAATTGGTCTGCAAACATAACAAATGGTTAATTTTCACAGAACCTGGAGCAGCAGGCCAGGCGGGGTGGCTCATGCCTGTAATCTCAGCACTTTGGGAAGCCGAGGCAGGTGAATCACGAGGTCAGGAGTTCAAGACCATCCTGGCTAACACGGTGAAACCCTGTCTCTACTAAAAATACAAAAATTAGCTGGAGGCGGTGGCAGGCGCCTGTAATCCCAGCTACTCAGGAGGCTGAGGCAGAACTATCGCTCGAACCCAAGGGTCGGAGGTTGCAGTGAGCTGAGATCATGCCACTGCACTCCAGCCTGGGCAGCAGAGACTCTGTCTCAAAATGAAAAAAATCTGGAGCATTATTAACGTGATTAATTATTCTGATGAAAGAAAAACTTCAGCTGAATTAAATTTAAATAAGTTTAACTGAGCAATGAAGGATTCGCGAATCAGGCAGCCTTGCCAGTCAGAGTAGGCTCGGAGACTCCAGTGCAGCCACTTAGTAGAAGTAGATTTACAGACAGAGAAAAGTGAAGCGACTTGCAGAAAATGCAAGTGAGGTACAGAAACAGCTGGAATGGTTACAGCTTGGCATTTGCCTTATTTGAACACCATTTAAACAGTTGACTACATTTGATTGACCAAAACTCAGTGATTGGCACAAGTGTAGGCTACGGTCTGTTTACACCTCCACTTGTTATAGTTCATGATGTACAGAAAAACCTTTACTCCAAACTTAAAATGTGTAAGGAAGCAGCTTTAGGTGAAATTTGACTTAACGGTATGGAACGTATGACACATGTCTTAAGTGTACAACTTGCTGAGTTTTTGCCAACTGAACACACCTGTGTAACTGACATCCAGATAAAGAGACAGAACCAATGGGATTCCAGAAGCTTTCCTTGTGCTCCTTTCCAACCACCACAATACCACCTCCCATTCGCTTACCCCCATCAATGTTCATCATTATGCTTGGTGAAATCCCGATTCTTCATTTCTTTATGACATTTCTAAACATCTGGCGACAAAACTCATCTTGGAGCAACAGTGGAGGCTGCCACTCTACAAAGGGATAAATAAACGTTGTGCAGCTGGTGGGTCATGAGTGGCTGCTGGAAAGCAAGACAAAGTCAGGCTTCATTTCTCCATTGCCTTCTCATCCTAACAGATCAGATTCAAGGTCTATAGTTTAAGTCTTCATGTTCATCTAAATTTCCTGGAGTGTTTATATTACTGAAAAAAGATTGGAGGGAATGGAGAACCTGGAGAATTCTTCCTTCTATATTCTCATAAATAACCAAAAAGGAATTATTTTAGATATGTATTCATGGCGTTAATCTAAAGGTTAATCTAATCTTTAGAAGGGAATCTCAGGTCAGGAAACAAGTGATAACACTAAATATTCAGTGATCTCATTTTGGGGGATTAAATTCCTTAGCAAGAACAATATTGTAATTTTATTTTCGTTTCTAAGGAACTGATCTTTTACACAATTTCTCTGGTGATATTAGTATTAAGACATTTTTAGAATGTCCAGATGAGGTTAATATCTTGTTCAAGAAAGGATGTAGTAGTTTGTATATCTGTGGTTAGAGTTTCTTAAAGGAATCTGTGCTGGGAAAGATGTTATGTTGAAACCAATCTGCTTAGTGTCATGAAGAGGAATCTTAAAAGCAGCACCATCTGTCTGCTCCGTCACATTGAAAATGCAAACACGCTGACCTCTTAAATTATAGCAGACTCTATTTCCCCCCAAAACTTCATTCGCTTTATCCTGGACTAATCAGAAAAAAAATATATGCTTTTTAAAATATTTCTAAATATAAAATAACATCACATTAACGATAACATTTTATAAAGTAAATTTTAAAAGAATTTTAAAAATCCATAATTCCATTATCCACAGTAGCTTTTAAAATGTTACTCTAGATGGTTTATCTATTATCCTGGACATATATGTACATGTGTTTATTAACAAAGATAGGGTAATACTTTATGTATTGTTTTGTAATCTGATTTTTGTCACTAATGCATTTTAAACATATTGTCTCATCATCAGTTATTTATTTGTAAAATGTATTTTATTTCCAAGATGTATTTTAATGAACACACTGATGACATATTTGATAAGTATTTCCAAACTTGCCTTCAGGTAAATTGGTAAAAAGATTGTGCCAATTTACCTTTCTACCAACTCTAGGAGATTCACTTTTCCTACACTTTTACTAAAATTGGGATAGCAGTTGCCTATGGTGAAAATGTTTTCTAAGTTTGCGATCTTTGGCTTAGTACTCTGGTTGAATATTTTTATATGTATCTGTTTATATTTGTATGTTGGTGTATATAAATTTTCTGTATCATTTTCATATTTTTTCATTGATGTGTTTCTCTTTCTTATTTTCTAATGAATGAACATATTCAGGATTCAATTATCAGATATTCATGACACAAGCAAGTCTTAGTTTAAAATTTGTCTTTCAGGTTTGTTCATTTCTCAATTTAAATCAAAATTTTTTTCTTTACAGAATGAATAAGACCTACTATTTAATAGCACAACAGGGTGACTATAGTCAATAATAACTAACTGTACCTTTTAAAATAACTTACAGTATAATCGGATTGTTTGCATCTCAATGGATAAATGATTGAGGAGGTGGATACCCCATTCTTCGTGATGCACTTATATGACATTTCATGCCTGTATCAAAGCATCTCATGTACCCCCCCAAATATATACACCTGCTGTGTACACACAAAATTTAAAAAAAAATAAAAAAGGTTTTCTTTATAGATTATTGGTTGTGATGCTTCAGTAAGATATTGGCTTTATTAAGATTGTATAAATCTTCACCCATATTTTCCTTTATTCCATATATCACTTTTTTTAACATTTAGTCATTTTTTCCATTAAAAAATTGTCAATAAGTTTTTGGGAAACAGGTGGTGTGTGTTTACATGGATAAGTTCTTTAGTGGTGATTCCTGAGACTTTGGTGCACCCATCACCTGAGCAATAAACACCTCACCCAATTTGTAGTCTTTTATCCCTCACCTCCCTCCCACCCTTTGCCCTCAGTCCCCGAAGTTCATTGTATCATTCTTATGCCTTCGCATCCTCATAGCTTAGCTGCCACGTATGAGTGAGAACGTAAGATGTTTGATTTTCCATTGCTGAATTACTTCACTTAGAATAATCATCTCCAATTTCATCCAGGTTGCTGCAAATGCCGTTGTTTTTTTTTTTTCCTTTTTATGTCTGAGTTGTATTCCAGAGAGAGAGAGGGAGAAAGAGAGAGAGAGAGAGAGAATTATATACCACATTTTCTTTATCCACTCTTTGACTGATGGGCATTTTGGGCTGGTTCTATATTTTTTTTGCAATTGTGAGTGGTGCTGCTATAAACATTTGTGTGCAAGTATCTTTTTTGTATGAGTTCTTTTCCTCTGGGTAGATACCCAAGAGTGGGATTACTGGATCAAATTGTAGATCTACATTTAGTTCCTCAAGGAATCTCCAGACTGTTTTCCACAGTGGTTGTATTAATTTACATTCCCAACAACAGTGTAAAAGTGTTCCCTTTTCACCACATCCACACCAACATCTAACATTTTTTTGATTTTTTGATTATGGCCGTTCATGCAGGTGGTATCGCATTGTGGTTTTGATTTGCATTTGCCTGATAACAATGTTGAGCATTTTTCATATGTTTGTTGGCCATTTGTATATGTTCTTTTGAGAAATTTTAATTCATGTCCTTAGCCCACTTTTTGATGGGATTGTTTGCTTTCTTCTTGCTGATTTGTTTGAATTCCTTCTAGATTCTGGATATTAGTCTTTTGTCTAATGTATAGATAGAGAAGATTATCTCCGACTCTGTGGGTTGTCTGTTTTCTCTGCTGATTATTTCTTTTGTTGTGCAGATGCTTTTAAGTTTAATTAAGTCCCATCTATTTTTCTTCCTTTCTGTTGCATTTGCTTTTGGGTTCTTGGTCATGAAGTTTTTGCCTAAGCCAATGTCTACAAGGGTTTTTCTAATGTTATCTTCTAGCATTTTTATGGTTTCAGGTCTTAGATTGAAGTATTTGATCTATCGTGAGTTGATTTTTGTATAAGGTGAGAGATGAGGATCCAGTTTCATTCTTCTACATGTGGCTTGCAATTATTCCAGCACCATTTGTTGAATAGGGTGTCCTTTCCCCACTTTATATTTTTGTTTGTTTTGTGTAAGACCAGTTGACTGTGAGTAGTTGGCTTTATTTCTGGGTTTTGTATTCTGTTCCATTGGTCTACATGCATATTTTTATACCAGTACCATGCTGTTTTAGTGACTATGGGCTTATAATATAGTTTGAAGCTGGGCAATGTGATGCCTCCAGATTTGTTATTTTTGCTTAGTCTTGCTTTGGCTATGCAGGCTCTTTTTTTGGTTCCATATGAATTTGAGGATAGCTTTTTCTAGTTCTGTGAAGGATGATGTTGGTATTTTGATGGGAATTGCCTTGAATTTGTAGATTGCTTTTGGCAGTATGGTCATTTTCACAATATTGATTCTACCCATTCATGTGTATGGGTGTGTTTCCATTTGTTTGTGTCGTCTATAATTTCTTTCAACAGTGTTTGGTAGTTTTCCTTGTAGAAGTCTTTCACCTCCTGGGTTAAGTGTACTCCTGAGTATTTTTTTTTCCAGCTATTGTAAAAGAGGTTGAGTTCTTGATTTGATTCTCAGCTTGGTTGCCGTTGGTGTATAGCAGGGCTACTGATTTGTGTACATTAATTTTGTATCCTGACTTTGCTGAATTTATTGATCAGTTCTAGGAACTTTTGGATGAGTCTTTAGGGTTTTCTAGGCAAACAATTATGTCATCAGCAAAGAGCGATAGTTTGACTTCCTCTTTACTGATTTGGATGCCCTTTATTCCTTTCTCTTGTCTGATTGCTCTGGCTAGGACTTCTAGGACCATGTTCAACAGAAGTAGTGAAAGTGGGCATACTTGTCTTGTTCCAGTTCTCAGGGCGAATGCTGTCAACTTTTCCCCATTCAGTACAATGTTGCCTGTGGGTTTTTTGTAGATGGCTTTATTTCGTATACATATTTTATTTTATTTTGTAGATGGCTTTTATTACCTTAAGGTATGTCCCTTCTATGCCAATTTTGCTTAGAGTTTTAATCATCAAGGGATGCTGGGTTTTGTCAGATGCTTTTTCTGTGTCTATTTAAATGATCATGTGATGTTTGTTTTTAATTCTGTTTATGTGATACATCACATTAATTGACTTGCAGATGTTACACAATCCCTGTATCCCTGGTATGAAATCCACTTGATCATGGCATATTATCTTTTTGCTGTGCTGTTGGATTTGGTTAGCTAGTATTTTGTTGAGAATTTTTGCATCTGTGTTCATCAGGGATATTGGTCTGTAGTGTTCTTTTTTTTTTTATGCCCTTTTTTGGTTTTGATATTAAGGGGAAACTAGCTTCACAGAATGATTTAGGAAGGATTCCCTCTTTATCTTGTGGAGTAGTGTGACTAGAATTGGCACCCATTCTTCTTTGAATGTCTAATATAATTCAGCTGTGAATTCATCTGGTCCTAGACTTTATTTTTGTTGGTAACTTTTAAATTACCACTTCAAACTTGCTGCTTGTTATTGGTCTGTTCAGAGTTTCTATTTATTCCTGATTTATCTAGGATGCCTTTATATTTCCAGGAATTTATTCATCCCCTCAAGATTTTCTAATTTATGCACGTAAAGGTGCTCATAGTAGCCTTGAATGATCTTTGGTATTTCTGTGGTATCGGTTGTAATATCTCCCATTTCATTTCTAATCATGCTTATTTGGTTTTTCTCTCTCCTTTTCTTGGTTACTCTTCCTAATGGTCTATCAATTTTATTTATCTTTTCAGATAACCAGCTTTTTGTTTCATTTATCTTTTGTATTTGTTTTTGTTTCAATTTCATTTAGCTTTGCTCTGATCTTTATTTCTTTTCCTATGCTGGGTTTGGGTTTGGTTTGTTCCTGTTTTTCCAGCTCCTTGAGGTGTGACCTTAGATTGTCTAATTGTGCTCTTTCAGACTTTTTGATGTAGGCATTTAATGCTAAGCACTTTAATCTTAGCAACAATTTTGCTGTATCCCAGAGGATACAGGCTTTTTTCTGTATCCTTTTTGATAGGTTGTGCCACTATTATTCAGTTCAAATAATTTTTTAAATTTCCATCTTGATTTCATTGTTGACCCAGTGATCATTCAGGATGAGGTTATTTAATTTCCATGTATTTTCATGGTTCTGAGGGTTCCTCTCGGAGTTGATTTCCAACTTTATTCCACTGTGATCTGAAAGATTACTTGCTATAATTTCACTTTTCTTAAATTTGTTTAGACTTGTTTTGTGACCTATCATATGGTCTATCTTGGAGAATGTTCCATGTGCTGATGAATGTATGTTCTTCAGTTATTGGGTAGGATGCCCTGTAAATATTGTTTAGTCCATTTGTCCTAGGGTATAGTTTAACTCCATTGCTTCTTTGTTAACTTTCTGTCTTGATGACCTGTCTAGTGCTGTCAGTGGAGTATTAAAAGTCCCCCACTATTATTGTGTTGCCATGTATCTCATTTCTTAGGTCCAGTAGTAATTGTCTCATAAATTTGGGAGCTCCAGTGTTAAGTGCTATATATTTAAGATTGAGATATTTTCCTATTGGACTAGTCCTATTATTGTTACATTATATAATGTCCCTCTTTGTCTTTTTTAACTGTTGTTGCTTTAAAGTTTGTTGTGTCTGATATGAGAATACCTACTTCTGCTCTCTTTTGGTGTCCATTTGCACAGAATAACTTTTCCCACTCCTTTACCTTAAGTTTATGTGAGTCCTTATGTGTCAGGTGAGTCTCTTGAATACAGCAGATACTTGTTTGGCGAATTCTTATTCATTCTGCCATTCTGTATCTTTCAAGTGGCGCATTTAGACCATTTACATTCAACGTTAGTATTGAGATTTGAGATAGTGCTCTATTCATCAGGCTATTTATTGCCTTAATACTTTAGTGTTATTTTGTGTTATTGTTTTGTAGGTCTTGTGAGGTTTATGTTTTAAGAAGATTCTATTTGCGTGTATTTCAAGGATTTGTTTTAAGATTTAGTGCTTCTTTTAGCAGTTCTTTTAGTGCTGGCTTGGTAGCAGTGAATTCTCTCAGCATTTGTTTGTTTGGAAAAGACTGTATCTTTCCTTTATTTATGAAGCTTAGTTTTGCTGAATACAAAATTCTTGGTTGATAATTGTTTTGTTTAAAGAGGCTAAAGATAGGACCCCAATCCCTTGTAGCTTGTAGGGTTTCTGCTGAGAAATCTGCTGTCAATCTGATAGGTTTTTCTGTACAGATTACCTGATGCATTTGTCTTACAGCTCTTAAGATTCTTTCCACTGTGTTGACTTTTGATAACCTGATGACTATGTGCCCAGGTAATGATATTTTTATGATGAATTTTCCAGGTTTTCTTTCAGCTTCCTGTATTTGGATTTCTAGATTACTAGCAGGGCCAAGGAAGTTTTCCTTGATTATTCCTTCAAATATGTTTTCCAGACTTTTAGATATCTCTTCTTCCTCAGGAACACCAATTATTCTTAGGTTTGGTCATTTAACATAATCCCAAGTTTCTTGGAGGCTTTGTTCATTTAAAAAAATTCCTTTTAGTTTGTCTTTGTCTGATTGGATTAATTCAAAAGACTTGTCTTCGAGCTCTGAAGTTCTTTCTTCTACTTGTTCAATTCTATTGCTGAGAGTTTCCAGTGCATTTTGCCATTTCTAAGTGTGTCCTTCATTTCCAGAAGTTGTGATTGTTTTGTATTCATGCTGTTTCACTGGAGATCTTTCCACTCATATCCTCTATCATTTTTTTGATTTTTTTTAAGTTGGACTTCACCTTTCTCTGATGCCTCCTTGATTAGTTTAATAGTCAACCTTCTGAATTCTTTTTCTGGCAATTCAGAAATTTTGTCTTGGTTTAGATCCATTCCTGGTGAGCTAGTGTGATCTTCTGGGGTGTTGAAAAACCTTGTTTTGTCACATTACCAGAATTGTTTTTATGGTTCCTTCCCATTGGGTAACCTATGTCAGGGGGAAGTTCTGGGACTCAAGGGCTGCTATTCAAATTCTTTTGCCCCACAGGGTGCTCCCTTGATGTGGTGCTCTCCTCTTTTCCCTGGGGATGGGGCTTCCTGAGAGCCAAACTACAGTGATCGTTATTTTTCTTCTGGATTTAGCCACCCCGCAGAGCTAATGGGCTCCAGGCTGGTACTGGGGAGTGTCTGCAAAGAGTCCTGTAATGTGTTCCGTTTTCAGGTCTCCCAGCCATGAAAATCAGCACCTGCTCCACTAGAGGTAGCAGGGGAATGAGATGGACTCTGTGAGGGTCTTTGGTTGTACTTTTGTTAAGTGTGCTAGCTTTGTGTTGGTTGGCCTCCTGCCAGGAGGTGGCACTTTCAAAAGTGCATCAGTTGCAGTTGTATAAGGAAGAGACAAGCTTGTCCTAGGGTAACCTTTGGATAAGTATTCAGGTTTCTCAGGTGGTGGGCAGGGCCATAGAGCTCCCAAGGGATTGTGTGCCTTGTCTTTGGCAAGCAGGGTGAGTAGAGAAAGCTCATCTGGTGGGGGCAGGGTTAGGCATGTCTGAGCTCAGATGTTCCTTGGATGGGGCTTGCTGCGGCTGCTGTGGGGGATGAAAGTGTGGCTCCCACGCCAATGGAGTTATGTTCCCAGGGGAATTATCACTGCTTCTGCTGTCTCACACAGTTCACCAGGGAAGTGAGGGAAGACTGGTAGCCACAGGCCTCACTCAGCTCCCTCACAGCCCACAGTCCAAAAGGCCAGTCTCACTCCCACCATGCCCCTGCCAACAGTCCCAAGTTTATTTCCAGGCAGCTGGTGTGGAGGGCTGAGGACTTGCCCCAGGCTACAAGCCTCCCAGCTGAGAAAGCAGGCTGACTCACAGTTCCTTAGCTGTCCCATGGAGACTGCAGCATCAGTCCACCTCCTTCAGAGCATCTGTGGATTCTCTCAGCTTTCCTGGTATGTTCCTGTGGTAGTTTATGGAGCAAAATTCAGGATGTGGGTCTCCACACACTGCTCAGTTTGCCCGAACAGGAGCTGCAAAATAGTCCTGCTTGCTATCTGCCATTTTCTTAATAAGCAGCCTACATTTAGTCCTTAATTCTTATCTGGAATAATCTAACACTAGAAAAGCAGCAAAACTATTATTTCATTTAAAAATTATTGCATAGTTATAAACAACATTTATTGGATGATGCATTCTTTTCCTTCTGATTTAAAATGAACTATTTGTCACAAATTCTTATATGCATTTCGATGTATTTCTAGCCTTTTTCTTATTCTATTTATTTAATTTAATATTTTATCATTTTCATACTATTTTTTAAACTTTTTAAACTTTACAATCTATTT
>NW_012110363.1:1407770-1409628 GCF_000951045.1 Mandrillus leucophaeus | reverse complement strand
TAGTCTGAACAGACTGAGACAAAAACATAGTGGTTTAATATGAACACGTCTATGAAATATTTGAGACATGCTTATACTAGAAAGACATATACTGTTTTTCAGAAATTCAAATTTAACTAGATTTTCTGTGTTTTATTTGGCAGTCATCATTCTGGTAATTTTTTTTTTTCAGATGTAAAATTGACATTATTGTGTGCTGCACTATTTATATTTTTAAAAATATTTTGAGCCGGGCGTGGTGGCTCATGCCTGTAATCCCACCACTTTGGGAGGCTGAGGCGGGTGGACCACGAGGTCAGGAGTTCAAGACCAGCAGCCCACAGAGTGAGACTCCATTCCCCCAACCTCACAAAAAATATATATATTTTGAACTGTTTTCTAAGATTTAGTTAAATTACTTGGAATCAGTTTGAGACTTTTGGGGTTTGCTTTCAGGTGTTGTCAAGGTAGATCAGACACAGCTACTAATCTAAGGCTAATTTGGTTCCCCTTCTGAAAAACACATCCTTCTAAGGTTTCTACTCAATGCCCTGTGTGTTAAGAAATCTTTCCATTCTGGCTAATGAGAACCAAAACTTTCCCCAGTCCTTCCTTGTGATTATTCTACCAACTCCTTTCCAGTGGTTACTCCCTCCAGCCCACCCCTGGGATCACTTCCTCACATACAGGAAGTGATCAGTACTCAAAGACACAAGCGGTATCTCTGGGGAATTCTGGAACTTACCATCTGTGTGACACCTTTTCTCCAGAGCTCTACCGTGTGAATTTGAGCAGCCTTGACCTCCATGAACTCAGAGCTCAGTCTCTTTACTTATTGAGGCTTTTGACTTTGTTTTGAGGTCCTGATTCTTGTGCTGGAATTTGAAAATTCCAGGCAGTAAGTTGGAACCTGTGTGGGGCTGCAAACCGGGAACTCTCTCCAGGCAGTGAGTTGGGACTCTTGTTGGGTTCACTTGCTTTGTTTCCCTGTCCTGGACTACCTGTCATCCAGTGATCTAAAATTGTTATTTCATATATTTTTTTTCTTCTTTGTTTAAGCCAAGAATGTAAACTTGGTAACTGTTATTTCAACATGGTGAGAATCAAAAGTTCATTGAATTTTGATCAGAAACATTATATTTTTATAATAATTTAGGAACATTGAATATCATTATAATATTAAGACTTCCCATTTAGTAATGTGTTAAAAAGTTTAATTAATTCAAGCCTTTTAGTATATTTTAGGTAAGCTGAACTTCATATGAGTTCTGCATATCTCCAACTAAAGTTATTCAAATGTATTTAATGCTTTTTTATTGTTGTCATATAATAATTAATGAGATATTTTACATTTATATTTCAAATAAATTTTTGTCATATTGGAAAACCACTGATGTAAATATTTTGTTACTTGACAAGTTCCTTCACAATGCATTTTCATTTTGAGTAGTTTTACAATTATTGTTTAGATTTTGAAAATAAAACGAATTCTACCATTTATACTTCTGTCAGTAGCATGACCGCCTCTAATGCTACTCATTGAGTGTTTGTTATGTGCCAGTTACTGAGGTATGTTCAAAAACTGCCTAATTTATTCTCATCAAAACCTTATGAGGTAGTTATTATGCTCATCACTGAAAGTTAACTAAGGCTCAGAGAGTTATTAATTGCCAAAATATAGACAACTAGTAAGGGATAGAGACAACAATTTACCTAACTTGCTGGATTGAAATAGTGTACTATTGTGTTTTAAAAATACTTATAATTAAAAGAAAAAAACATAATTTTATCTCTTTTTTTTTTTTTTTTTTTGAGATGGAGTCTCACTCTGTCGCCCAGGCTGGATTGCAGTGGCGCGATCTTGGCTCACTGCAAACTC
>NW_012110363.1:1403460-1404325 GCF_000951045.1 Mandrillus leucophaeus | reverse complement strand
ACTGTCTACTTCTTCAACTTTACTAACCTTTCCTTCTATAGTGTCTAATCTGCTGGTAATCTTCTCCACTGTATTTTTTATTTCAGATGTATTTTTCATCTCCAGAAATTGGATTTTTATTCTTTTTTATATCCATTTATCTCATTATGTTCATGTTTCTTTCTACTTCCTTGATCATATGCAGTATGTCCTTAATAGGCATTATAACATCTACTAATTTTATCCTAGTTCTGTTTCTACTGACAGATATTTCTGCAGATTAGGCATATTTTCCTGCTTTTGGGGGGCATCTCTGCTAATTATGGTTTCAGATTTTGCAAATAAAAATACCGCATGCCAGTTAAATTTGAGTTTCAGATAAATAACTGTTATGTACTGAATGTACACCTCCAATTTATATGTTGAAATCTCAACCTTCAATACGACGGTATTAGGAGGTGAGGCATTTGGGAGGTGATTAGGTAGGTCATGAGGACGGAGTCTTATGAATGGGATTAGTGGCATTATAAAAGAAGTTTCAGATAGCTCTCTAGCCCTCTTTCTGCAATGTGAGGATGCAAAGAGAAATTGGCAGTTTTCAGTCTAGAACAGGGCCCTGACCAGAACCTGACATTCTGGCACTTTGATCTCAGACTTCCAGCCTTCAGAACTGTGAAATATATAGTGCCATTGTTTTAGTCTATGATACTTTGTTATATTAGTCTGAACAGACTGAGACCAAAACATAGTGGTTTAGTATGAACATGTCTATGAAATATTTGAGACATGCTTATACTAGAAAGACATATACTGTTTTTCAGAAATTCAAATTTAACTAGATTTTCTGTGTTTTATTTGGCAGTCATCATTCTGGTAATTTTTTTTT
>NW_012110363.1:1401293-1403366 GCF_000951045.1 Mandrillus leucophaeus | reverse complement strand
TACTAAAAATACAAAAAATTAGCCAGATGTGGTGGCAGGCACCTGTAATCCCAGCCACTCAGGAGGCTGAGGCAGGAGAATCGCTTGAACCTGGGAGGTGAAGGTTGCAATGAGTCGAGATCACACCATTGCACTCCAGCCTGGGCAATAAGAGTAAAACTCCGTCTCAAAAAATAATAATAATAAAAGAATAAAAAGTAAAAATAAAATAAAAAATCTTAACCTAATTCCCAAAGAATATAATGTTTTTATTTTAATTGGTTATTTTATACCTTAAATCTTGAGAATAGAAATATTAAGTTGGAAGTGGAAACCACAGTGTTCTCGTAATTGCTCTAACAAGACTTCATGAACTTTATCTTTTCCAAAAATAATTCTATGCACAATACACTTCTACAATAACATATTAAATGAACTATAAAATGAACAATTCCCAATATGTGTTCTTTTATAAACTGAAAATCAAATTGAAAATTGACCATTTTAGCTAAAAGAAATCATTTGGCAAAATGGAATGGAAAAGTTTACTTTTATGGTTAAATATCCTCTTAAAAATGGTGCAAAGAATCAAATGCTTTAAAAGCAGACATTATAATAGCAAAAATAGGCTTACAGAGGAAAATCAAAGAATATCCTGTAAATTTTAGATTTTAGGTAGTGAGAGAAATGCATGTTATAAGTAAGAATGTCATTGAGCATCACATTCCAATCAATTTCTATACAACTTGTTCCTGAAATGACTGTCAACAGGGTTTACTTAGTCGCATACTCACTTTTGAAAAGAAAGATTGATGGGTCAGTTACTGAAATTTGTGGGAAGAGGGGCTGGAAGAGCAAGAGATTCATTTCCTGTCAGAATTTTTTGTAGTTATGTACCCAAACTGGTAAGAAGTCAGGACAGGTGTGAGAAAATGAGGGAGCACCAAGAACAGGATCTAGGCTCCACAGGGTTTGGGAATGGGCATACATCAGGTAAAGCCTTCAGTCCCCCTGACGACTCGCTACAATAGAAAGTTGGACAGCCCTGGATTCCCAGATCTCAGTGAAAGGTGAAGTGGATATTGCAAAAAACTTAGGGAGTATTTACAAGAGCAGGAGGTAAGAAAAACATCTATCGATGATTCAGGCATAAGTAGCAAACCAGGGCCAAAGATTTTCCAAAAGCTTATAGACAAAACTCCATCCAAGTTATCTGGGGCCTAAAACTGCACAATACAATTGGAAGGATGGTTCTCTTTCTAAAAAGAATGCAAAATTACAAATACAAAAGTAGGTACAAAAGTAAATATTAGTTTAGAATGATAATAGAAAACATAACCCATTTCCAGAGTCTTAGAGACTCATTTTTTGGAATATTTTCAGTCAATTTACCATAAATGTCTTCTTAACCATAATCCCTGACTGCAACTTGGCTTCTCTTCTCATCTAAATTCTGCTAGGCCACCTGACAAATGACAGAGCTCAAGGGTTCCAGATAAGGAAGGAGCCCTGAAGCTTAATCCTCCTTAAATTCTCTAGAAATCCATCTTGTTTGGATCATGAATAGCCAGATTATGATTTTATTTTATTTTTTATGTATGTACGTATGTATATATGTATGTATTTATTTTTGAGATGGAGTTTTGCTCTGTCACCTGGGCTAGAGTGCAGTGGCACGATCTCAGATCACTGCAACTTCCGCCTCCCAGATTCAAGCTATTCTCCCGCCTCAGCCTTCCAAGTAACTGGGATTACAGGTGTGCGCCACCACGCCTGGCTAATATTTTGTATTTTTAGTAGAGAAGGGGTTTCACTATGTTGGCCAAGCTGGTCTCGAACTCCTGACCTCGTGATTCACCTGCCTCGGCCTCCCAAAGTGCTGAGATTACAGGCATGAGCCACTGTGCCCGGCTTGCCAGATTATTATTTTAAAATTGCAGTCAATGATGTTCCAAATTCCATTAATATTGTGGAATTCTAAATCAACCTAAATGTTTATCAACAGATGGTTCGATAAAGGAAATATTGTATATAATACCATCTATTATGTATAATTATATGTTATTATGTATAATATTATCTATTATATATAAT
>NW_012110363.1:1397092-1401243 GCF_000951045.1 Mandrillus leucophaeus | reverse complement strand
TTTTTTTTTTTTTTTTGAGATGGAGTCTCACTCTGTCGCCCAGGCTGGATTGCAGTGGCGCGATCTTGGCTCACTGCAAACTCGGCCTTCCGGGTTCACGCCATTCTCCTGCCTCAGCCTCCCAAGTAGCTGAGACTGCAGGCTCCCATAACCATGTCCGGCTGAATTTTTGTATTTTTAGTAGAGACGGGGTTTCACCATGTTAGCTAGAATGGTCTCGATCTCCTGACCTCGTGATCCACCCACCTCGGCCTCCCAAAGTGCTGGGATTACAGGCGTGAGCCACCTTGCCTGGCTTATCTCTTTTTTTAACACTAAAATTCTCTGTTTTATTTTTCTTATTTTATTAGATCAACTGGAAATTCCATATCAAAATGAATGCATAGTTTTGATAGAAGGCATTATGAGTATCTTCTTGACTTTAATGAGTATGTCAACGATAGTGATAATAACAATTATAATAATAATGGCTATCATTATGGTAGAGGTAATGTTACCTCACAACATTGTTCCAACCAAAACAAGACATAATAAAAAGAATAAGGTTCCAAAACGAGAGTCACATGGGTTTTTATTCTAATTTTGATAGTATGTGGGAAAGTAGGTGATGTGTAATTCTTCACCCCTTGACTGTGGGCCTGGGGTGTGTGACTCATTTACCACGACATAACCAAAATGTTGCAGAGTGTTTTTATGATGGGCTTGATGATGTGGGCCTCTGCCATCATCACAGAACTTGCTCCAGTCGCCCCCTGATTGTAGGAGGCTGAGAGATGTGCAATGCAGGCTAGAACCACAGCCCCTCAGGGTAAGCAGAGCTATCGCAGCCACCTCAGCCTGAAGCATAGCTGCACCAGGCAGCCAAGAATAAATGCCTGCCATTTGATACCACTTGGTGTTGAGATGGTTTTTTATACAGTATGATAACAGGAATAGCTAATTAGTATAAGTATTTCCTTAAAATATTGTTTTCATTTCTTCATTAAATATTCATTAAGCATTTACTCTATGCTGTTGTGATGATAGGTGCTAAGTCTGAAATAGCAAACAAGAAAGAGACAATATCTACCCTCATGACACATATTCTCTGGAAGTGTGAGAAGAGTTTTTTGAAGAGTATAATTTTCAACATAAAGAAAAGCAGAAGAGTCCATTAAAAGAATCTTATTTTGGCAGTGTTGTCAGACTATTTTTTTTCAAATTTAAATATGCAAATAATCTTAGAGAAGTGGAAGTACTCAGAGAGGAAAAATGGTTGAAAAGGATTGGCAATCGATTTACTAAGAAAATTTGAAAAATTCTTTTGACTTAAGTAATGTTAGTTTGGATTAGTGGAATGAAGATATAAACCTAGGTAATATCCATATGAGGCTGTTCTTATGGGACCTTGTGTAACTGTGTACCAATTTATATAAATAAATGTGTAACATATATAAAATACATGTACATAAATGCATATATCATACAATGCATCATTTTATAAACATAAGAGAAAGTAATACATGTAAGGAAAATATATGGAGAAAATGAAATCAATAATGAAAATGAGCTACTCTCCATAGACTGTCTATTCATCATAAATTCTTATAAGATAATTTGCACAGTCCTGCAGTGTGCTATTTAGTTAAAATTGCCTTTGGAAGGATGTGGAAGTGTGCCAAAGCGAGATCTAGATATAATTAAAGGGAGCTGCTTCTCGTTCCTGTCATATAAATCTTCTGTAGAATACTGTTGGTTGTTATGTAAGAATTGTTAATATTCTTAATTCCATCAAAGTATCACACAAATGAAAACTCGCTTTAGATGTGGATGACAAAACTTGCCACTCGCCTTGTCTGGGGTACCAGGCAACAACTCTGGTGGCCTGTATTCGTGCTTGACCAAAATGATATGATACTGCCTGCAAATGATACTTTTCTGTGGCAGAGATCCACATTCCAGCTGCAGCAAACCCATACAAATGTGGTCCCTTATTCAAAACCAGGAAAAAAACCTCTTTCTTTCTTCTGCATGCTACAAGTATCTTTGGATCTGTTATTGTATTTTTTATCTGCTATTTAGTGTCATGCTCCCTGGACATGGGGATACTCACCAGTTAAGTGCACATCACTACAGACTCCTGGGGCCCTTGAACACCTGACCATAACCTTCCCTGTTCCTGTGCTCAGGCCCCTACTGGGGGCAGAGGGCAGCAGTGGTTGCTGGGGAGCAGCAAAAGCCCATCACAGAGAGATGGAAAGGCAGCAATGGAAAGTGTGCCAGTAGGAGGTGGGACAAGCATGAGCGAGGGTTTTAAGCCCCTAGCAAATGCTCGATTGCCCCATTAGCTGTCACTTATAAAACACAAATTCAAAGACAAAATTATTAAGAATTTCAAGAATGAGACAGAAAGGCATTAAACCCCAAGAAAGGGGCCTGCTTCTGGGTGTGAGGTTTTGAGCTAGAGCTCTGACCACAGGACCTGTGAAGTGGGCCCTGGGGTGCAATTGTCTCATGGATAAAGACAAAACTGAAGTTTCTGTCCCTGCCCTAGCCCATGACATTGATGTCCAGCGCTGCAGCTTGGCAGTGCACTCTAACAGTTATTACTCAGCTGCAGCTGCTGGAAATTAGGCCATCCCCACCCCCAGCCCCAGGCTGGTATCCTCTAGCTCTGGGTTCCTGAGCTTTTTGTCTACAGATGGAGGGGGGATGAATGCTCCATATCCTGAGTTCCCCGGCACCCTGCCCCTGTTCTCAGCTGCTCCTCCACCACTGACCAGAATAAAATTCAGAGGTCAGCTGGCTCCTGTGTTGTGCTTTCTCCTTCAGAGTAACTGTAGCTAAAATTTCTAGACTCATAGGCTGTATTCTCTACAGCTGTATTCGGTGTCTGCCTTGGAGCAAATCAAATCTACTTCTCCAGATAGCTCATTTCAGCAGAGATCAACTATCCCATTTTCAGTGAGAACTTCAAAGTCATTATGTGGTTTATATCTTTAACTTCATCATCAAGGCCACCTATGTAGCTTATATACTTTCTCTGGGGTTGGGGGTGCTATAGTCTGAATATTCATTTCCCTCCAAAACTAGTATGTTGAAATCTAAGCCTTCATATGTTGTTATGAAGAGGTGGGGCTTTTAGGAGGTGATTAGGTCATGAGGGCTCCACTTTGTGAGTGGGACTGGTGACCTTACAAAAGAGGCTGACGGGGAATGTCTGCCACAGTGTGAGGACCCAGCCAGAAGTGTCATCTTTGAAGCAGAGAGCATGCCCTCTCCAGACACCAAAGCTACTGATGCCTAGATCCTATACTTCCCAGCCTCCAGAATTTTGAGCAATAAATTTATTTTTTCTTTTTCTTTTCTTTTCTTTTTTTTTTGTTTTTGAGACAGAGTCTCACTCTGTCGCCCAGGCTGGAGCGCAGCCCCGCGATCTCTGCTCACTGCATCTTCCGCCTCCCAGGTTCAAGCAATTTTCTTGCCTCAGCCTCCTGAGTAGCTGGGATTACAGGCGCAAAAGCACCACACTCGGCTAATTTTTGTATTGTTAGTGGAGATGGGGTTTCACCACGTTGGTCAGGCTGGTCTGGAACTCCTGACCTCGTGATCCACCTGGCTTGGCCTCCCAAAGTGCTGGGATTACAGACATGAGCAACCACATCTGGCCTGAACAATAAATTTCTATTGCTTACAAAGTATCCAGTGTAAGGCATTTTGTTATAACAGCCTGAATGGACTAAGACAGGAAGTGAAGGGAAGGCTAGAAATTAATGAATCTCAAAGAGTCACATCCTGCAATAGCTGAGTCAGACCAAGAAGCTCAGTTCAGGCCAGACTGGGTGGGATCCTTTATTTGAGTGCATCTATTCTGCAGTCTTCCATGTGATCAGCTGTAAGTGTTGGGTCTACCACTTGAGAGCAGAGTTTCAGGGGACAGAGGAAAGAGGACATCCTGACAATTCATCTGATCCGTGAATACTGAAAATATTCAGTTCTGGAAAGGCCAACTGTAGGGAACAGTGAGAAGATGCAGGAGCTGAGATTCAGTCAAAGGCTTGCAATCCTGGAGACATAGATTGCAAAAGCCCTGTCCATAGCAAGGGCTGGGTAGAAATTTATCTCCAGTAAAAGAGTCTTTGCCAAAGTATTTTGCTATATGAGTTCACCAT
>NW_012110363.1:1394772-1395652 GCF_000951045.1 Mandrillus leucophaeus | reverse complement strand
TAACTTGTGGTGTTTTGCTAGGGATCTTTGGCATTCTTTGGCTTCTCTGTTGCATCACCCACATCTCTGCCTTCAACTTCACATGGAGCTCTCCCTGTGTGCTGTCTATGTCCAATCACCCCTTTTTAAAAGAGCACCAGTCATATTGGATTAGGGTCTCACCCTACCCCAGTATGATCTCATTACAACTAATTTCATCTGCAACAGCCCTATTTCCAAATCAGGTCCCACTCTGGGTACTGGGGGTTAGGATTTCAACATATGCATTTGGTGGCAGTGGAGGGGACAATTTAATGCGTAACAGTAATCTATTTGACCTATCTGCTTTTCAGAGATGAGTCATTAGACAGTGGTACCAGTGGTTTCAGATTTCATTTAGTAGATTTTCATGAGTTCCCTTAGGAATCCAGCTTAGCCATTTTCCAGGGGACATTGAGGCCTTTTATTCTATAAACCCAGGGGAATTTCAAACCTGTCCTGACCTAACAGGGTAGAAGAGGTGTCCAGCAAAAATAGCTTCTTCTTTCTGAGCCATTACAGAGGACACTAGTTCCATCAATCTTTGTTTCTCTTTTCTTGAATATTATAAAAATCTCAACCTACCCGGGTGCAGTGGCTCATGCCTATAATCCCAGCACTTTGGGAGGCCAAGGCAGGTGGATCACCTGGGGTTAGGAGTTCTAGACCAGCTTGGCCAACATAGTGAAACCCCGTCTCTACTAAAAATACAAAAAATTAGCCAGATGTGGTGGCAGGCACCTGTAATCCCAGCCACTCAGGAGGCTGAGGCAGGAGAATCGCTTGAACCTGGGAGGTGAAGGTTGCAATGAGTCGAGATCACACCATTGCACTCCAGCCTGGGCAATAAGAGTAAAACTCC
>NW_012110363.1:1382207-1392982 GCF_000951045.1 Mandrillus leucophaeus | reverse complement strand
TTCACTGTGTTAGCCAGGATGGTCTCGATCTCCTGACCTCATGATCTGCCCACCTCAGCCTCCCAAAGTGCTGGGATTACAGGTTGAGCCACCACGCCTGGCCTGGAGCCTGCTAATTTAATGCAATTCCAGCCACTGTCCCAGCCCTTCCTGGGCTGCCACCCACTGCACACCTGAGCTTCTATAGGTGCTCAGCTGGCCTGGGAGAGGCACAGGTGCTCACAGTCACTCTTCTGTCTTTTACCTGCTTATTGTCCCCTTAGCATGCACCACTGCATTGGGGTATATATATATATACTCCAACAAATATATAAACATATATAATTATATATATGCATAATGGAATAACATTCAGCCATAAAATGAAATCATGTTTTTCACAGCATTATAGATAAAACCAAAGGCCATTGTCTTAAGTAAAACAACTCAGAAATGGAAAGAAAAGTACTACATGTTCTCACTTAGAAGTGGGAAGTAAATATTGTGTACACGTGGATATAGAGTGTGAACTGGTACGCACTGGAGACTCAGAAGGATGAGGAGTTGAGGGGGATAAGGGATGATAAATCACTTAATGGGTTCATTGTACTTTATTCAAGTGATGGATAAACCAAAACCCCAGACTTAATCATCACACAATATATCTATGTAACAAAATTGCACTTGCATATTTGAAATTTATACCAAAGAAAACCTAGAAACCTAGAGATTATCGAGATTAAACAGAGCATTTTTATATCAGTCAAATAGAGTTTATAAAGGCAGGGAATTACCAAGGTTATAAAAGCCAGAACTCCTTGCCTGATGCTCTTTCTAGTACAGCCCACTGCCCACTACTAGTTGCCTCACCTCAAGTCTCTTTTGTCAGAACTAGAAGGATATCTTCAAGAATATGTGGTCTATTTTGTTTCAGTTTGTTAAACAGCATTAGCTGAGTGATGTCTAGATGTATCTATATATCATTTATCTATCTTTCTATTATCTGTTTACCTATCTGTTTATCCTATCTCTCTATCCTGTCTATCTATCTATCTATCTATCTATCTATCTATCTATCTATCTATCTATCATCTATCTATTTAATCTATCTATCCTATCTATCTATATTACTTTGTTCTCATGCTGCTAATAAAGACATACCTGAGACTGGGTAATTTATAAAAGAAAGAGGTTTAATTGACTCACAGTTCCACATCACTCACAGTTCTCACATCCACATGTGAGAAAGAGGCCTCACAATCGTGGCTGAAGGCAAATGAAGAGCAAAGTCACCTCTTACATGTCGGCAGGCAAGAGAGCTTGTGCAGGGGAACTACTCTTTATAAAACCATCAGACCTCATGAGACTTATTCACTACAACAAGAACAGTATGGGAAAGACTCAACCCCATGATTCAGTTACCTCCCACTGGCTCCCTTCCACAACATGTGGGAAGTATGAGAGCTACAATTCAAGATGAGATTTGGGTGCGGGAACAGCCAAACTGTATCACTATCTATTATCTGTCTATCTATCTATCTATCTATCTATCTATCTATCTATCTATCTATCTATTTCTCATCTATCATCTCTCCTATCTATCTGTATATCTATCAATCTATCAATCATCTATCTAATCTACCCTATCTAACTGTCTATCAATCAATTGTGTATCAATCAATCATCTCTCTGTCTATCTACCTATCCATTCTCCTTATGTATATATTGGGAAGACAGAAATACATCAAAAACTTTTCCACTTCCTTTCCCCTGAGCACAACAGAGCAGCTTAGCAGGTCAGCAAGCATGGACAATAAATGACTATAAATCAGCAAGTCTGCCTCACAACTGAGCAATATCTGTTAGTCACTCATAATCTAAATAATATTGAATTAATCTTTGTGAAGTGCTTAATATGTTAATTAAGTGCTAAGATATTAATCTTATTAATACTAATTCCTATGGATATAAATATGTTTGTGTGGGTTGCATACTATTTTTAGATATAAATGTCACCCAAAACACCTGATTAGTGTCACTATTCTGCATCTCCCTCTAGACAGCCTGACCCAGCTTTATGCCATTGTCATCTTATCTCCCTGTTGCTGTGTGATTTTTCAATCAACCTGACCCTACTGAGTCCTACCTTCAGGTTTAATAGGCTAACTTTATTTGCAAAGCTCTAAATAGTTTTACTTCAGCTTGGATTTGTAAGATCTGAGCCTCATCACTCTCTTCACGCCTTCCTTTCATTCACTGTGAGAGTTATTTGCTGATGGCATTTCTTATTTGGCTCACATATCCTGACCTCCAGTGTTAGGGTCCTTGTGTTTCCTAAACAAAGGAATGAACACACAAGACAACACAAGACAAGACAAACATGGCGGCTGCCTCGAATGGCTCGCTCTGCTTCATTTTATACAGTTGTTTGTGGAATGTTGCCAAGTCACAAGACACATTGTTGTTTTTCTGACCTTTCCCTGACTTTCTGGATTTTCAAGATGTTTACACATAAACAAGCCCCCATGGTCTGCTGTTTGCAGCTGGCTCCTTTGTCCTCCCTGTTTACAGGGAAGGAACGCCCGGCTTCGTTTGCAAGAGCAGGACTTATCGGGAACGTCTGGTTTGCGAGCACGTAGTCCTCTACATCCAGAGCTAAATCTTTACACTCCTTGTCTCAGAATGAAAGAATTTGACTCAAGTGTCTTATGCTGTGCCTTTTGGATATAAGAAGATAGCACTGCTGCTTTCAGGATGGTGACTATGTGGTCCACAGTGGTGTTAGCAGAGGTGGCTCCTTTCTTTGACTCTGTCTTCTCCAGTCCCTTGTGAATGTGAATTTCTGAGGTGCATCTTTTACAGATCTGAGGCTTTGTTCCTGAGTCTATTTTCCAGTGTCTCGGAGATGAGAATCCATGTCCCAGCATTTCTTCCTGTGACACAGGCCCTGCTGTTTAATCCTGCTTTCAACTCCAGTCCCACATTGATGCCATAGTCTGCCTACTTGCCTTTTAACAGGAAGTTTATGATGGTCTTATTCTGTTTGTGCCATTCCTATTACAGTCCTAAATCATCCACTTGTATTCTTTCAGCAAATATTGATAATACCTCCTAGGAGTTAATACCTCCGAGGTGTCAGGCACTATATTGGATGGACATGATGATAAGCAAAACTTGCCTTGCACAAATGAGTTGTATGGGCTTTCTTTCTGTTTGTCAACTATCATATGAATTATATACAAATAAACACTTGAGGAAGGATAATACATTTATATTTACTATTTTTATAAACAGTATGTATTTTGGTTGGCTTTAAGTTCTGATTAGTATCTGGTTGGCAGATGACCTTTCTCATGTAGCCCTTCATACTTGAATACTCTGAATCTCTGTACGTTAATAAAAAATGTATTGTACACCTGCTGTGTCTCCCTGTGAAGCATATGAATCAAAGTGAAATCACTGTTCTGTAATCTGAGTTGATAGCCTTAGACGATTCCAAGAAGAGGATAGTTTAATCAAATAAAACATTTTTTTAAGAACAATGCTTACAAATCCTATTTTAGAGTTATGAGATTGAATTTAATGGCAACATAGCAAAAAAGTAATAGGTAAAGACCTAGCATATAACAGAAATGGGTTGCATAAAGAGACTAAGTTAAATTTGCTCATAAACTATAAAGTAACCTGTGGGGTTTTTTAACTTTTATAGAAGCAAGAACAGTAAGATTCTATACCAGAAGATTCCTGACTAATTGTCAGGCATCATGGGAATTTGTTAATCTATTTTTACAGAGAGAATACTCCTACCAGCACATCACTGCTAATTATCAACTGAAATGGTACAAAAGGGGATAGTATTCTGCTCGCAGATTTATAAATCCAAAATAATATAATTTTTTCCAGGTATTAGAAAGTGCTATGTCAGAATCGTGAAGCAATCGCTAAATGAACCAAAGGAAAGATGTGATCAGGTGAGAGTCAAGGTGGAACTTATGTTTTTAACACTTTGCAACCAGAAGGTATTATTTTTGCTAAATATCTTTAGGATACATTTTGAAGTATGTTTCAGATGCATCCTCTGCTCTCAAGTCTGCTTCTTTGCCTCAGGGCAATGGAAGCAGTGGGCCTCTGTTCTATTGTTTGCCTGTTTGGACAGCATAGACATCTGGCCAGGCAGAATAGCTGAGTTGTCCAGATTGGCCTTCTTAGGAATTGGACTAAGACACACTAAAAATTGGACTAGCATTAGGTAGTGGATCCTTGGAAATAGAAATGGACAGAGACTTCAGAATAAGGAGGTCATCTGGGGCCATACTGGGGAGAAAGCACAGAGAGATGGCCTGCAGAGGAAACAGGATGAGCTGGGATAAGAGGCAGAGAAAGGAGGTACTTTGATTCTTTATAGATTATCTCTTGAGTTCTGGGAGATTCAACCAGCCCCACCCCCAAAACCTATTGAATAGTCATGGTAAACCCCACTCCTTTCCCTAAGTGGGCGTAAGTGAGTTTCTCTTTCTTTTAAATGTCTTTAAGTTCGTTTTTGATGACTAAAATGATAATACCTTCCCAAACTTGCCATGTTGATACAAAGAATTCAAAGTTAAGGTGACTGGCATATAGAATTGCTATTAGCTTTCTCTCAGTACCAGCATTTTGGAGGGATTCTGGAATACTATGAAATAAACTAAAGAGGTACTTATATATATTGTCAACAAAAAGAGTCAAACTCTGAGAAATATTTAAAGAGACATATTCTGAGCCAAATACAAGTGACTGATTGTCCATGACACAGCCCGCAGGATATCCTGAGAACTTGTGTCCAAAATGGTCAGGGCAGAGCCTGGTTTTATACATTTTAGGGAGAAATAAGACATCAATCAAATATATGTGAGATATAGATTGGTTCAGACCAGAAATGGGGGACAACTCAAAGTGGGAGCTTCCAGGTTATAGGTAGATTTAAAACTTTTCTGATTCGCAATTGGTTGAAAGAGTTATTGTTGATAGAAAGGAAAGTGTAGGTTATGATAAAGAGTTGTGGAGACCAAAGTTTTATCATGCAGATGAAAACTCCAGGTAGCAGGCTTCAGAGAGAATAGGCTGTAAATGTTTCTTATCAGACTTAAAGTATGTGTTGATGTTAAATGCTGGTTGCCTTTTCCTGAATTCCAAAAGGGAGGAGGACATAATGAAGCATGTTTGATCCTCCCATCCTGTCATGGCCTGAATCCATTTTTCAGATTAACCTTGAAGTGTCCTGGCTCAAAGGAGGGGTCCACTCAAGTGGTTGGGGGCCTTAGAATTTTATTTTTGGCTTACAGTGTTTTATAATAATGAGGGATAAAAAAGGAAATAAACTTTCTCCTTGTATGTGTGGAGCTGTGGATGGATCGGAAACAATGTGTGGCCCATCATGCTCTCTGCTGCCTATTTCTAGTGCACCGCCATAAATACAGTTTCCAGAGCAGTTGGAGGAACAACTGGGACACAAGGAGATTAGTGAATATTCATTACTTTTAGCTGCTGCCAAGGTGAATCTTCCCAAATCCTGATTATGTTTATTTAAGTGAAACATCTGCCAATAAAAGGGAGACATGTTTATAGTAACGGCAGCTCCATGGCTTCTGTTCTCTGAATAATCATCATACTGACACTGACCGTATTGCCTTCTCCTTGGCAATTTTCTTTTGTTCTTTTTTTATTATTACTGAGTAATAAACTCTGTAAAGTGAACTTTCTCATGCTACTGGGATTGCTAGCAGCTACAGCAATAAAAGAGCTGTTTGTTGTCTTTCCTGTTGGAAAATGGTTGGTGGGAGCAAGGGAAGCACTCAGGAAGCAACTGGGTTTGCTAACATAAACCACACTCGAGCATTTCTGTCCAGAGTTTATACACTAACCAGGGATAAGCCAGCTGAGAACTGTGGGAACACGCTGTATATCCTCACAGATACAAGCAGCCCAAGTGTGAACTGTGTTTTCAATATTTCAGTAACAGTAATAAATATGAAGTCAACTATGAGGAGATAGAGCTGTGGAAGATATGCGAATAGACTTCATCTGTATTTCCTGAGTATTCTTGTTTCCGTTATTTGTCCATAACTTTATTTTAATAAAAATGGGCTATTATAAGAAAATAAAACTTGAGGTCTTCCATGTTTCTATTCAACAAATACCTTAGGGCCCATTTTCTGAAGTATCCTTTCTCTAAGGGTGACTAAGATGAGTCATGCATAGTTTCTGGCTTCATGGAAATTTCAGTCTAGTAGAAGTGGGAGAAAGGCAGGTGCATATCTACTTGTTTGTACCAAGCACCCACTACATGTAAATCATCAGGTCAGACAGTGGGGATACAACAGCAGCTAATAATAACACAAAATGCCACACGATGTGTGCTTTAAAACAAGAGAAATCCACTCTCTCATGGTTCTGGAGACTAGGAGTTGGAAACCAACATGTTGGTAGGACCATGCTCCCTCTGAAGCTTCTAGTGAAGAATGCTTCCTTGCCTCTCCCAGGCTCTGGTAGCCCCAGGTGTTCCTTGACTTGTGGCAACATAGCTCTGATCTCTGCCTCTGTCTGCACATGGCTGTCTTCCTTATGTGTTTGCATTTTCACATCATCCTCTTCCAAGGATAGCAATCATATTTGATTAGGGCCCACTCTACTTTGGTATGACCTCATCAGAAATAATTACATCAGTACTGACCCTATTTCCAAATAAGTTCATATTCCAAGGTACTGCGGGTTAGAACTTCAAAATATCTTTCCGTGGAGGGACATAATTTAACCCATGACAAGGAACACTTAGGGAAATATGCTGTGTATAAAAGTGGAACAATCACACGTCTGTAGAAAATAATGAGATATAAAAGTAAATGAAGGCTTAATAAAGAATTTTGAACAACTTGAGCCTTAGGTAGAAAAGGGAGAGGAAAAGCCTTGTAATCCTAGTTATCTGGCCCATCACTGATGGTCATCTTGAAACTAGTCTTGTTCTGAATTTAAGAATGTTGATCTTTCCCCCTACCCATTAAAAACTTCTGTACTTCATTGCCTGTAAAGTCCACAGTAGCAGGGCCTGGGCCCCTGAGCTCCACTATCAGATCTCCCAAACTGGAGGCTGACCTGCTTGAATTCCTGCCAACACTCTACCTGGAGAATTTCCTAGTTACTTATTTCAGTTAGAACAGGACTGAAATCCAAGTTGTAGCTGTGCTCAGTTCTCGCCTTAAAGTACTGAAACGCCGTCAGTCCTGGGTTCAGTTCTTAGTCCTACATCCCTGTGTAATAGTCTTTGGAGAACCTTCCTCTGACAGCGCCCCTGTGTTCAGCTTTCTCAGCTTTGCCTACATTTGTGGGTCAGCCAACGCGTGGCCCTTCCTCTGTCACTCAGCCCCAGTGTTGGTGGGTGGAAGGAAGCAAACAGATCTGAAAGATGCATTTACTATTATGTGTGGAACAATGGGCAGTCTGGAGAGTACACGTGGAATGGTGGGCAGGCAGTATGATATTGTACAGAGCATGGACAGAACTTGGGGGAGTCAGATCAATAGATAATAATTTTGGACTTATGGTACTGCAAGAGATTCATGTTATCAAAATAAATTAATACAAAAGGTGGGCTTACTTAGGAAGTTTTAGTTTCTAAGGAATAAAAACTGAATATGCGACCAATACTAACCAAAAAACTGCATGCTCAACATACTAGTACACTTTTAGCTTTCTCCTTTTTCAAGGAAGCACATATCACCTGTTTAAACACTCCAACACAAATGATGTTGCTTGCAGCTTTTCAGAACAACGAGCTAGTTTATTTTGAAAATGGACCATATTATTTATTTGCCAGCAGACAATTTATCTACAGGAAATGATTATACACAAACACTCACAATGGCTTATTCAACAGGAATCCTGTCTTAGAACAGGTATTTCCAGTGGTATTCTTCCATGAATAAATACAATGCCCACTGAAATACAAAGTTCTCACGAATGGCATATTGCAAACAGGTTTCAATAGCACCAGTGGGGTTCAGAGTCACTGTGACATGACTTAGCAGAAAGAATCACTTTTGCAAAGGCACCTCCATGAGGTTTGGTTAAGAAGCTTGTAATCACTACCTCAGGTGTTTACTCATCAATGTAGATTCTAATTTTAAAAGATAAAATACACACACCGCACTCTTTAAACTCTTTTTGTTTCTGAAAACAATAGTACAATTCTTCCCCCTCTAGAATATTTATCATCAAGTTTATTTTCACAGATAAATGAAAGCACTTAATAGAATTGGTTCTCTTTGATTCAACTCGTTTATGAGGTTTTTTTCCCTCCCTACTTTAATTTTGAAATATTAGGTGACTGTACAAAATGACCAAAAAAATTTGGGCTATTGTTTTATGTAGATACTTCCCAGATTAAAGAACATTTATGGGTTTTTTTGTTTTTGTTTTTGTTTTTTTTTTTTTTTGCAATGAAACTTATCTGCTTCTGGAATCCTTGCATTTCCTAGTAAGAGCTGGCTGCATTTACTCAACCACTACCGTGTTGTTATACTGATAATAAAAGTATGCTATGGTCAGAAAACATTTTTCACTTTTATTTTTTGCTAAAAATTAACTAACACTGCAAAATTTTTCTTCATTTGGTTTTCAAAACGCGTGCCTGGAAAAGATAAATTTTAGGAAGTACGAGAGATAGAAAGAAAAAAAAAGAAAAAAGAAAAACTTTGAAGAGTAGATGAAGAAAGATTGTTTCAAGTAAGAAGAGAAACTTGGAGGTCTGCATGATTCATGATGGTAACAATAAATAAATCCACCCAGGACAGGTAGAGTACTAGGAAGAATTCAGGAAGTAAAGGCATTCTTAGCAAGATCTAAATGTAGTGGTTGATATGCCAAGCCTGTACATAAATGCTTTGATTTAATTTTTCCTTCAATTTTATATAGTAGATACAATTATGTTTATTTCATAGCTATTAAATTGAGAAACAGAATAAATTGCCTAAACTACCACAGCTGGGAAAATTAAGACTTTATTGCCTGCCCCATGACCACTATGCAATAATGCCACCTGGAGAAAAGGAGGTTAAAAGCTAGATCCTAAGAGCTATAAGATTGTTTAAAATTTTTTGCAGCTTTGTGTGTATAGGGAAAATTACCAGTTAGTTCATGCAGATGTTAAGAGTTTGTTCTCCCTTGGAGAAACATAGAAGTAATAGAATAAAATCATCATTACTTTGATTTGATTTCTATTTAAATAGAAATTGTCTCTGTGAGAAAATAATTGACAAATAAGAATGCATATATATATATATATATTTTTTTTTTCTTGAGACGGAGTCTCGCTCTGTCGCCCAGGCTGGAGTGCAGTGGTGGGATCTCGGCTCACTGCAAGCTCCGCCTCCCAGGTTCACACCATTCTCCTGCCTCAGTCTCCCGAGTAGCTGGGACTACAGGCGCCTGCCACCTCGCCCAGCTAAGTTTTTTGTATTTTTAGTAGAGGCGGGGTTTCACCGTGTTAGCCAGGACGGTCTCTATCTCCTGACCGCGTGATCCGCCCATCTCGGCCTGGCAAAGTGCTGGGATTACAGGCGTGAGCCACGGCACCCGGCCTATAAATAGGATTTCTTTTTCTTTCTACTTTTTCCCCTTTCTCACTTGCACTTAAGGTGCAGAAACTGGAGTTCATTGTACTTTTCAATTAAAGGCACACTGGTATTAGTGGTCTTCGTAAGGCCTGTCTCTCTTATTTTTCTCTTCATCCTAGCAAATGTGTTTAATGAATGCTCTAGGATATAGTCATATCCTTAAGAGATGTGAGAAATTGCTTTCTCAATGTATTTGTCATTGGGTAGACACTCCTCTTTTCATTAAGGAATGCTGGATTGAGATCCAAAATGTTTCAGTCTGCATTCTCACCAGACATGCCTGAGGATTCCCCTTTCCTTCTGTAATTGCCGAATTTTACTATAATTTAACTTTCTACATTTGTATAATTTTAGGAGTCAAAAAGAAGTATTTAACTACTCTGGCTACTGTTGGTGGTATTCACCATTTTGTACCCTTGTTAGCCACTCAAGTTTCCCCTTTGGTACTATCTATGTAGAGATTTGACTGATTTTTCTATTTAATTTCCCCTTTTTCTCAGTGACAGATTTCCCAACTATCTATTACAAATATATCCTCCTTTATTCTAGTAGCCTTTTAATTTTAGCTATCAAGTTTAGGACATCTAGGGTTTATTTTTGTTTATATTTTGTGCAACTTAGTTTTTCTCCATATAATAAAATCTCATACAATTATCCACTTTTAAATACTCTTTTTATTTCTGTCAATGACAACAGATTTATTTCACCTCTATTATGCTCCTACTTTCGATCCAAATGATACTTTGTTTGTGCCTCAATATTGCATTCCACTGGTCTTTTTGTTTCCATGTGGGAACCATACTATGTATTCTACTTTATTTTGTATCATTAAAATGACGTTGTGACATGTCTTCATACACCTTAGGTTGAGTCTCTTTCTTTCTTCGCTCTTCTTATTCGTAATCTTTGTTTCTCACAGACCTTTGTTTGCCCATATGATCTTCGAATCAGTTTGCTCAGTTCCTCAAAAACTTCTCCTGAAATGTTGTCAAAAAATGTACTGAATTCGGCCGGGCGCAGTGGCTCACGCCTGTAATCCCAGCACTTTAGGAGGCTGAAGTGGGTGGATCACGAGGTCAGGAGATCAAAACCATCCTGGCTAACATGGTGAAACCCCATCTCTACTAAAAATACAAAAAAAAAAAAAAA
>NW_012110363.1:1333910-1381515 GCF_000951045.1 Mandrillus leucophaeus | reverse complement strand
ACACAACAGAGAAGTATACACATCTATGTGCACAGTTCAGAATTATCACAAAGCAATCAAATCCATGTAAATCACCATTTAGATCAAACATAGGAATGTTGTCAGCGTGCCGTAAGCTTCCTCATACTCCACTCTTCCCCAAAAGTAAATGGTGTTTTGACTTCTAATATTCTAGATTAATTTTGTTGATTTTTAATTTTATATAATGGAATCACATAATACACAGGTGGTTATGGGGCTACATGTGAGAAAAGCGATTTCCAGAATTCTTCACTTAGCACAATGTTTGAATTCATATTGGTGTATCTGTCCTTCTTGGACCCTTGGTCTTTGGCATCAAACAGTATGGAAAGTGGGCTGCTGGAATAGAAATACGCTGACTCATGATGGCATCAACAGCCATTTATTGAAATCCTAAGTCTTAAACTTTGAATATGAATTCACAAATGTATTTTTCTTGATTTGGGATAAAACATACTAAATGACTAGATTGTCTAACAATCCAAAATTTTAAAGTGTTTTTCCTCAAAAAATGTGGAATTATTTAATGAAAGGATGATCTGCCAGATCAGGGAACAGAGTTAAGGGCATTCTTAAGGTTGATACCCTATGATATGGTGCTAACCTTGCCTCCTATTGACAGTAGGGTATAAATAACCTAAAGGTCAAGTGAATTTGGAGCTTTCTCTGCTGAACCATCTTCTGTGCACTGTGAAGTTGGTGGAGCCAATGTGAAGGCACCTACTCCTCTCTGGCAGGGATGTTAATACTCTCACTTGTGCCAACTAAAGAAAGTGAAATTATTTGCTTTTCTATTTCTTCATAAAATCTTAAACTTTCACCCAGCTCTTTCAGTTGCTGTGAAAATTTGTGTTTCTGTGATGAACTGCACAGGCCTTTGAGGAGCAGGCTTTTCCTTTCCCACACAATATGCTATTAATAGTCCTATTTTAATTGGATGAAACTTTCATTTTCATTTTTTCTTTTGAGAAAACCAATCTGTGCTAGTTGTGGAAACAATTATTCAACATGCAGCTTTAAAAACCTGTTAGAACACTCCCTTAGGAAAGTCAAAACCAGGCAGGATTAGCTTTCCAAGAGGGACGACAGTTGTTTACACTCAAACGTCGTGCAATCCAGCAAATCTGCAAGGTTTATTTTTAGCATAAATTTAGCTATTTCATTTTCCCCTACAACTGAGAACATTAAAATGATTAACATGATTTTAAATCACTCAACAATCTCATGTTAGAAAGATAGGAATTAGACTATGTGCAGAAGGAAACAGAAAAAGACTGGGTACATTGTAATTACCACTTCATTTTTCTTTTAGTATTTTTCCAAATGCTTTTTTCCTCTAATATTTTATGTAATCCAATAGTAAAAAATAAAATACACAACTTCAGAGAAAAGTCAATGCTGCCTTTGGAGAAATCAATTTGGCGGTTTTATTGTCTCTTTAAATTCTTGATGATAAAAGAAAATTACAAATGTGATAATAATAGTACACACCTGTTCAAGTTCCAAGATCATTGACACATAAAGGGCAAAATAAAAGAAATTTGGAAATATTCTGAATATTTCTCCTTAGGAAATTGATTTTTAGACCAGTTAATCTCTGGGGATATGGTTTCCTTACCTATAAAAGTAAGTGATTGAGTTTAATGTTATTATAATGTATTTATCAATAAAATAAGCAGAAATAAATTCAAATATACTTGAAAGACAACAAAACATAGTCTATTATGGTAAGAAAAAAATTGTTCTGTTAATAGATAATATAATTTGTAGGCTTAAATAGAATCTTAAGTTAATCAGTTGGCTTCTATGAGATTCAGTTTGTTATCAAAATGAAAGAGTTGGACTAAATCAAGTGTTCCTTACCTGGGTTATGATTTTTGGCCCAGAAGAACAAAAGGCCCCCGATACAGTATGAACATTCTGAATGCATGTATACTTTTTCCGAGGAGGGTTTATAGCTTTCTTTTCAAATTCTCAAAGAGGTCCAAAGCTGGGAACACACTAGATGATCCCCAGTGTCTCAGTTGCTCTGACATCCTAAGGTTCGTATGACTTGCAATTCCACTTGGCTTCTGCTGAAGGAAGAGACGGCTTTTTTCGCTGAATTGACAGTCCAAGTGATTATTTTAAAATCCAAATTATCCGTTGTCTATAAAAATATTTCACTGTACATAAGACAAATATCCTGGCTAACCAGGATATTCTGTAAATCAATTGTCATGAAGTTCCTGCAATATTTTTGTTGTCTAAAAAGAAGACCCAACTTGATTACAAATTCAATTTACATGGAGACATAATGTCCATAAAAAGGAAAAAAGTTGTTTTCATATGTAATAGGGTTTGTCTTGATGAACAGATGGAAAGTAACCCAGAAGCAGGTGGGTTGTGTACACATTTGTTATGTAAGAAGAGGCAAAAGCTTTGGCTTAGTAAGAAAGTCATCTCCAGTGAAGAGCGTGGGAGAACTTTTTTCCATTGAAACAAAGGCATAATGATGAAATGCTAAAGCTGTCAAAATAAAAATTGCTTTAGCAACAATATTAAGTTTTGTCCCGTTGTCTGAAGAAGGGAAGAGTACAGAGATGGAGCAGATACAAAGCTTTCCTCATCCCCAACAGATGGGAAACGTGTTGACACCTGGTGGAAAATGCTTCTGGCTTAGTCAGGTTTATTCTTTCAAATTTCTGTTCTCCTTGTGAATTGTCTCAAGTGACAAGATGCAGACCTTTGGTATATAATAAACTCAACCACTGATTTTTAGTTCCTGTAATATAAAGATTTTTGTTCAGATATCCTGGGGCTAATCTGTTGTGGGTTACCTAGGAACTGTTCTAATTCTTTAGACTCTTGAAGGGAAACATTACTTAACATTTTTTTTTCCTAGTTTATTTTAATGTTTTTGACTATGGAATTGTATGCATGCTAACGTATACAGTTGATATAGGAGAAAGAGAAGGAAAGGGAGGACATTCCATCAGGCTGGATCCAAAGGACCTGCATCATAATTGAGATAGAGATGTCTCGGTGGAAGTGGACCACACCAAACCAGACAAAACAATCGTCTACTGACAATTGACATGCATGCATGTAGCCAGGCATGGTGGCTCACACCTGTAATCCCAGCCCTTTGGAGGCTGAAGTGGGCAGATCACCTGAGGTCAGGAGTTTGAGACCAGCCTGGTCAACATGGTGAAACCCTGTCTCTACTGAAAATACAAAAATTAGCCGGGTGCAGTGGTGTATACCTGAAATCCCAGTTACATGGGAGGCTGAGGCAGGAGAAACGCTTGAACCTGGGAGGCAGAGGTTGCAGTGAGCTGAGATCACACCACTGCACTCCAGCCTGGGTGACAGAGCAAGACTCTGTCTCAAATAATAATAATAATGATAAATGATAATAAAGATAAGCATGCATGTACCTTGCTATTAATGCAAATGGTTTCCTCAAAGATGAGGCTTCAAGGATTCCTATGGTAATTTTGGAAGAAAATGCTAATGTTAGAAGGTACAGATGCAGCACAAGCATTTGAGAGCTTTTAGATGGGCATTTATTCACTTTCTCTCTGTTCTATGGACAGGAATTCAAAAATACCAAGGCAAAATTACTGTTCCAAGAAATTAACTGTTTTGTAGTAAAGAAAGGCAAAAAGAAGAATGGACATAAGATAGGAGATGGAGGATTTTCAGAATATGATGACTGAATCTAGATGTAGGTGATAAAGAATGATGATCAGATTGTTATTTCTTAAACAAAGGGAAAACTAGTAGTAAAATTGTAAGTGGAAAGATCACAGGACTGTATCTTTGCCAACTGTTTAGATGACTATGGAAAGCAGTTTCCCTCTGAAATTTGGATTTCAAACCCCTGAAAGAACTTTGTTCCAGGACTTAAAGGGTACTAAAAGAAAAATTAAGTCTTGTCCTACCAGGTGAAATGTCCCGGTGAAATGTCCCAGTAAAATAGCAAGAAAATGAAATCGAGGAATCAATGATTGGAGTTAGAGGGAGAACATGCCTAGAAGATACTCTTTAACATATGTAAACCTGCTTAAGCTAAGTGAGTAACCAGAGACTGTGTGTCTATAATTTATCTCTTGTGTATAAAGTGTATACCACAATCCTTCCCTCTGAGATAAAAATAGTCATGCACATGAACTTACAATACCTGTTCTACATTTCAGTGAGCCCTGTGAAGGAGGGGCACCTTCAAAGAAGAAAAAGGATAAAGACTACCAGCGTATGGGCCCTAACACCACAGAGACAAATACAATCTTGTACATTTTAGCACTCAATAAATGTCATGGTAATGGAATAAGGAGGAGAGCTACAGATGTTCAATTTTCCCAAAGCAGAGATATTCAAGAGCTATATTGTGAGAACTGAGCCAGAAAAAAAAAATAATAATTGTTTGGGAACTTGTTGGGGAACATTGATCAGAGACAACTGAGGCACAAGTCTGTAAAGCTCCCTAGAAAACACAGAAATTATCCTGGGATTTGTTTGCACAAGAGAGCAGGTTTTGAGGGCATCATAAATTATCTTTAGAAAGACTTAAAGCTTTATGTTTCCCTTTTACCCTTCAACAATTCTTGGAAAACTCTCTCCTTTCAGGGGTAGAGGTGTTATATATTCCTGGATTCTCAGTGGAAAATAAATGGTATTAGTAGGCATGGTGAAGAAAGAAGCATGTGCCTTCTTGATCACTTGATTGCCACACTGTGATATTAGTGATCTTGCCATAGTTTTTTTGTTTTGATAGCTAGGTTTATCCACAGCTCCTCAAATCTATGCCTAGATTGTGACCATTCTTAACCAGGTCATGTAGCTAGCACATGGTGAATAATTATTTTGTGTCATCTAGAATGTAAAATTTGAACTATTCTGTAGAGATTTCCAGGAAACATTTTAAGATAAATATAAGAAAGAAGTCTCTAAGGAGTCTTAGAATTTTATGTAGTTGATATGACCTGTCTAGTAAAATAGTAGACTCCATGTTATCAGTCATTCATGAAGAAGCTGGATATCTACTTACCAGGAAGTGACAGAAATTTCTTGCATTTAGTAAGAAGGTTGTTAGAGGACACCTAAGGCTTTGTCAAATCTTGCTTCCTAATTGTGGGGCTACATGGTGGTGCTCAGAGGGGGATAAGTGGAAAGAGGCCTAGTGCTTACTTAAAGAGCTGTGGTATAGATTGATTGCTCACACCAACCAAATAAACAATCCCACGCAATGTTTATAAAACTATGTAGTTCAGAATTCAAGGAAGTTGTCCAAATTTCAAGACCCAGACAGTTAAGCTCAGGCGCTTAACTTACAAAGCCAAGAAAGAATTTAAAAATCAAGACAAATCCAGAAACAGGAGGAAGAAAAAAAGCTGGTGTTATCATTTACAGACAAATTCTAACAGAGGAGCAGGCCATAAAAACTTGGGAAAAAAACATTTTAAAGTGTCCAGCTGCCTCTGGTTTATGTGAAGAAAGAAGATGAAAAATGAGAGGGCAGGATCGGTAACTACTTTACCTACAATGTTTAGAGAAGGTGAGACTTGGAATCTGAATCCTAAGAAGAGGCAGCTAAGAGAAGATCTGAAAATCAGACATTTCCAACAGAAGGCACAGTGAGTACAGAACATGAAAATTATGAACAAACTTGGTGTGTTTAGCAGCAGAAAAGAAGGCCAGAATACATGGAGTTTAGGGACTAAGAGGGAGGATGGAGGAACTTAAGGTTGAAGTGATAGGAAAATGAAACCCATCCAATAGTCCCATAGAATAGTTTTTTTTTTTTTTTCTTTCTGATAAACATAGAAATTGACCCTTCTGTTCTTAAAGCTTAAAACTTATATTTATTTTATCTGAATTCTTTCCTCAGGAAAGGGTCCCCAGGAATCTCAAGAAGTATCAAACAACTGAGACTCACCAGATCACCACATCCAGATAATGAGTTGCCAACCCCTCACTCATCATGACTGATTCCTTGCCCCTTCCTAGTTCCTGCTTTCTTATACATTGTTACATTTCTTCCTTGCTGTCTAAACTCCTACTATTGGTGGGTCAGGAGGTGGATTAGAGACTGATCTCCCATCTCCTGGGCTGCAGCACCCAATTAAAGCCTTCTTCCTTGGCAATATTCATCATCTCAGTGATTGGCTTTCTCTGCAGCGAGCAGCAGGAACTAGACCAAATGTGTTTTGGTAACACAAGGACCACTTCATGTAGGGTTATGTGGAGTTCGTTAAGAAATTTGGATTTTATTTTGTTTCTAAAGAAAGCCACAGACTTTTTAACGTGAACAACTATCAGTGAAGAAAAGATCGTATAGACAGGAGGAAACAAACTCTTTTTACCTCAAACCATCATGGGACAGACAGAGAGAGTTGAAACAAGAGACTCAGTCATATTTCCAGGAGAATAAATGCCGTTAGGATTTTGAATTATATGGTCAGTGTATCTCTTGGCTATGGGAACAACTCAGGCTTCATGAGGGCACTGCCGTGAATATAAAGGGACAATGGAATCTTTATTCACAGAAGTCAAAGATCCAGAGGGGCAAATAGAAAGTTGTAAAACTTAGGAATAGGGACCAAAGATGATATATGACCCCATGGAATAAGTTAATTTTGGAGAGAACCAAAAGAACTATGAATCTAGGCAGAATGATTCCTTGGTGGCTATCTTAGAAATCTTGGATCCTAAGTCAAATTGATTCTGAGAGAGAACAAGTAGAGAGAGCAGGGGTCTACTAAGCAATGACATTTTGAAGTCCTCATAAGTTTGCGATGCTGACAGCTCTTCTGTAGTTGCTACCCTTGGCCAGTAACTCGGATATGCTGAACACTAAATGTGGGAAAATCTTGGAGGTGTGGGAAGCTATAGATAAAGACATTGCAGGCTGGGTGCAGTGGCTCACACCTGTAATCCCAGCACTTTGGGAGGCTGACACAGGCAGATCATGAGGTCAGGAGATCGAGACCATCCTGGCTAACACAGTGAAATCCCGTCTCTACTAAAAATACAAAAAATTAGCCAGATATGGTGGCGGGCACCTGTAGTCCCAGCTACTCGGGAGGCTGAGGCAGGAGAATGGCATGAACTCCGGAGGCGGAGCTTGCAGTGAGCCAAGATGGTGCCACTGCACTCCAGCCTGGGCGACAGAGCAAGACCCCCTCTCAAAAATAAATAAATAAATAAATAAATAAATAAATAAATAAATAAATAAAGACATTGCAATGGGACAGGAGAAAAAAAGTTGCATTACAAAAGCCTGTTTTTAAAAAATGAAACTTACTAAACTGCATCTGAAAATCACACTGTGCTTGTAAATTATACAACCAAATGAATATTCCTTCACAAGACTCACTTTGGAAGCCAGACACTAATTTCAAAAAATGCTTTTTTTTTCTCATGGCAATTTCAGAGCTCTTTTACAAGACATGCAGGTGCATACTTTTGTGACCAAACTTGTCTGATTTCTTCAGTAACATTCCTCTTTGATCTGTGACTGAAGGCTGGTTCTCAAGTCAAATCCACTCTAAAGAATGAGTATTTGTCACCACTTACAAGTTTTCACAAAATATTCTTTGAATTTTGAAGAAATGTTCAAAACTGTTTTGAGTGTCACACCATCATTATAAAGCATGAAATTCCCGAAGTAACTACAGGAGTTTTCTGCTTTCATTTATAATTAATTCTTAAAAATTTCTATGAAAAACTCCATATAAAAAGTCAAAGGATAAACTACTCCTTATAAACGATTTTAAACATATTCAAAAATATGTTTAAGCACTGCATATATATTTGTGTTTACCATTTATACATATTTATTTTCTTTCATAATTAAGCAGACAATTGGATGACATAAATCTGAAGGGTAGACAACTAAAGCTAAGAATTTGCTTCTTCCTAGAACTGTGTCAATTGTATTGTTTTATCATTTGTATCACATTTTCATTTGTTCATGTTTTAGAACTTTCTAAGTAAAGAGAGTGGAAAGTAATAAAATATTTAAATAACTGCACAAACAGTGCCATCCAGGTAAAAATGTCACATTACACAGTAAGTCTGGAAATAGGTTGTTCAGAGCTAGTAGATTAGTGCCAATCATTCTCCCCCTCCATCCCTCCACATAGTACTCACCCTCAAAATCTCCTCATGGACCAGGATGGCTGCTGAAACTTGAGCTCTCATATCTGAGTTGCAGATTAAGTAGAAGAAAGCTAAGAGAATTAAAAATATGTTCCTTCTAGAAGTAGATTCTCTATAAACAGTTTTCCAGAAGTCTCATACATGTCCACTTGTATCTTGTTGGTCAGAACATAGTCATATGACCATTAGCTGACAAGGAACTCAGTTAAAAATTGATTTCTCTTCTTAAGAAGGACAGTGGAGGGTCATGAATGCTGAAGAGACAACTAGAACTCTCTGCTAAGATTGAGTTAATTTCCTTAGTATCCTGCTGCTGTGGCAGTCTCCATCTTGTTTCCTCAGATCATCTATACAGGACCAATAATTCTCTCCATTACATTATAAGTTCTTCTCTCATATTTGAACAAAACCTGAGTACAATTTAGGACATCAACATTTACTTTTGTAATATTATGAAATTAGAAGCCTGACTCTTCAATAGTTATTTGATTATGTAGATTACTCATGTTTATTGTAAAACTTTATCACTAAAGGACCTCTTCATATAACCAAACATTTACTTCACTAGAAAGAACACTGTAGAGGAGGCATTTGAAAATGATGCTTTGAGTTAAAGTTGGTTAACTCTCCGTCAAACTTGTTGGCTGTTATATTTGTGTTTAATACATGTTTACACTGGAGAAATTTCAAAACACTGTAATAGTTAAAATTGAAGTAACTTGAGAAACACAAATTCCACCCTTCTCCCTTTGTTTCTTTACCGAGCAAAGCTCCTTTTGGACAATTTGTCTGACATATTAATAACTTTCAAATCCATGTCTTGGCTATTGTGATTAATGCTGCAATAAACATGGGAGTGCATATATCTCTTCAGGATCTTGATTTTAATTCAATTGCACAAACATACAGAAGTGGGGTTGCTGGATTATATGATAGTTCTATCTTTAACTTCTTGAGGAACTTCTAAATTATTTTTCATAGTGGCTGCACCATTTGATTTTCCCACCAACAGTCTACAAGTCTTCCAATTTCTCCACATCCTTGTCAACACCAGTTTTTTAAAAATTATATAATAGCCATTCTAACAGTTATGCAACGATATCTCATTGTGGTTTTGATTTATGTTTCCCTGATGAGTAATGATGTTGAGTGATGATATCTTTATTTTATGTTTTTTTTTTGAGATGGAGTCTCGCTCTGTCACCCAGGCTGGAGTGCAGTGGCACAATCTAGGCTCACTGCAAGCTCTGCCTCCCAGGTTCATGCCATTTTCCAGCCTCAGCCTCCCCAGTAGCTGGGACTACAGGCTCCCACCAACAAGCCCGGCTGATTTTTTCTTATTTTTAGTGGAGACGGGGTTTCACCCTGTTAGCCAGGATGGTCTCGATCTCCTGACCTCATGATCCACCCCCCTCAGCCTCCCAAGGTGCTGGGATTACAGGCGTGAGCCACCGTGTGCGGCGGAGTGATGCTTTACTATTAGTGCGAATAGTTAACTATTAGTGAGAATAGTTAACTATTAGTGGGAATATCTTTTTCATATACCTGTTAGTCACTTTTACATCATTTGGGGGGAAATGTCTATTCAAGTCCTTTGTCCACTTTCTAATTGACTTATTTGCTTTTTTGCTATTAAGTTGTTCCTTATATATTTTGGAAATTAATCTTTTATCAGATATATAGTTTATAATTGTTTTCTCCCATGTCATAGGTTGACTTTTCACTCTGTTATTTCTTTTGCTTTGCAAAACTTTTTAGTTTTATGTAATCACACTTGTCTATTTTTCATTTTGTTGTTTATGCTTCTGGTGTCATACCCATGAAATAATTGCTGAGACAAATGTCATGAAGCTTTGTTTTCTACTATGCGTTTTACAGTTTTAGGTCTTACTTTTAATTTTTAACCTACTTGGAGTTGATTTTTATGTATGGTGTGAGAGGAGTGTTCAATTTTCTTATTTTGCATTGGATATTCAGTTTTCCTAACATCATTAATTAAAGAGACTCTCTTTTTCCCATTGAGTATTCTTGGACCCTTGCCAAACACCAATTGACCATATAAGCATGAGTTTCCTTCTTGGCTCCCTATTCTGTTCTTTTGAATGATCATTCACAATAGCCATAATGTGGAAATGACCAAAATTTCCACTGAGAGATGAATAGATAAAGAAAATGTGTTATAAACATATAATGGAATATAATCTAACCATAATAAACAAAGAAATCCTGCTATATAAGAAAGCATGAATGAACATTGAGGACATTATGCTAAGTAAAATAAGCTAGTCACAGAAGGACAAATATTATGTGATTCCACTTATATATGGAGTTTAATTTAGTAAAAGTGGCAGAAACAGAAAGTAGGATAGTGGTTGCTGGAGGCTGGGTGAGAGGAAAATGTGTATTTGTCATTTAGCAGGCATAGTTTGAGTTAGGTAAGAAGAATAAGTTCTACAGACACCTGTAGAACATCATGTAGAACAAATGCTGTACAACATTGCACCTGTAGTTAATATTACTCTAGTATATACTTACAAATTTGATAAGAAGACAGATCTCATGTTATTTGTTCTTACTGCAATTAAAAAACAAAGAAATAGCAAAATGCATGTGTTAATATTTGAATTCAGAACTTAGATCACTTTCCAATCTTCATGTATTACTTTCAGAGTCAATTACTGGCCAGGTGTGATGACTTACGCCTGTAATTCCAGCATTTTGGGAAATTGAGGCAGATGGGAGGATTGCTTGAGCCCGGAAGTTTGAGACCAGTCGGGCCAGCATAGTGAGACTCCATATCTAAAAAAAGAAAAAAGGAAAATTAGCAGGGTGTGATGGAACGTGCCTATAGTTCCACCTACTCAGGAGGCTGAGAGAGAAGGATACCTTGAGCCCAGTGTTTGGGGCAGCAGTGAGCTGTGATCTCACTATTGCACTGTAGCCTGGGCAACAGGTAAGACCCTATCAGGAAAAAAAAAAAAAGTCAATTACCAATAAATACGAGGACTGGCTATGCTCTGAACTTAGTCACCTTTAAGACTCACACTTCAAAAGTCTGTTTCTAAATAACAATCATGATAACTGAACAAAAAAACAGAAAATATCAAACAAGAAAGACATTAAAGCAACTAGAAAAGAATAAAATTATCTTGTCTGTAAGGCCAATAAAAAATAGACAAAATAAAATAAAACCTTACATTAAAGTTTAAATACACTTTCCGATCATGAAAATAATATTATTTGCTAAGACTGCACAAACTATGAAGTTGTAAAGGAGTCTTTATGATTTTGGTTGTCTTGCCCTGAATCTAGGTTTCCAATCCTGCAGTTTTTTATCGTGGTTCAGATTTCAGGATTTGTTATACCTAAAGAAATTAAATTAAAGTCACCTTGTTTTGAATTGAGTATTGACTTGTGTTCTCAATGGGTTTCTAATGCTAATATAAATAAACAGTGTTGAAGTACACCGACTGGCAAGTAAATGGAATTAGTGAAACTCCCATGGAAAAAGTAACCCAACAACACAGTCATGCATGTTAAGGTGTCATTAGTGTAATTAGAAAATCAGGTGTCATTAGCAAAGAATTTTGCCATAATCAAGTAAAAGGGCACTGAAATTGTAGGGTAAAAGTGTTCCATCATATGTAGTAAAATTATAACAGCAAAGTATGTCTAGCAGCATTTATAATTAGTTTTATAATCAAAAGATAGAATAAAAATAAGAGAATAGAAATATGATCTAAATGATCTCTTAATAACCTTTTTAAAGTTTATACCTGAATTATTGGGCACGTAGTTAAACTTCTCTTTTTTCTCATCCATAAAATGGAAAAATGTAAACCTAAATAATAGAGCCATTGGGAGGACTGGGTTAACACAGTCAAAGAACCCAGAGCAATAATTCTATTATGATGATTTAAAAGGAGCAAATAATTTTGATAAGTGCAATCATACTGAATTTGAGTATATATGTTTTGGTCTTATTTTTCAGAGAATTTTCTATAACTAACTGCAATAATTGCCTCACAGCACTTCTTTATTCAATTGCCTCGAGTAGAAAGAGAATACAGCTTTCTTGGTTGCAATTATCATTAGTATGCAAATTCTGTCATTAGCACAGAGTTCTGCAGAGGAGATAGTTGGAAAAAAAAAACACAAAACAAAACACTGTTGAGCATTCTTTCATAGCGCTGCATAGTTTCTCCATGGTGAGGGGGAGTAAAACTCTGGATTAAATGAGTATAGATATTAAAGCTTCCTATTATCTATCAGCCTTTTCATAGCATTTGCTCTATTTATGGCGCAAATTGTACTGGTATGAACCTTGTATGTGGTATGTTGAAACCAAAGTGGGTTGTTTTGATTTAACACAGGAAGTGTATTACAAGGTCATGATCTCTGAACCCAGATTGCCTAAATTCAAGTCTTTGCTCTGCCCCTTACTAGTTGTTTAACCCTGGGTAAAATATTTAAAATCTCTGGGTGTCAGTTTCCTCATACTATAAAATGATAACAGTACCTACTCCACGGGGTTTAGTGAGAATTAAATGAGTTAATATACATAAAGCACTCAGCATAGTTCCCAGACCTAGCAATGCCCAATGTGAGTTATTACTATCAGTCAGTGTAACAGCTTCTCTCACTACCTTTTTTGGTCTATATAAAACATCTCTCTAATTTTGGAAGAGTTTACCTTTTTTCAAGCCAAAGCATTGCTGTTATTGTTTTCAGAGCACTTAAATCCATCTTTCTGTGAGCAATCATTTAATATTATTTTCCAGAATTTTCCTTACAGTGAGGAAACTATCCTTTGGTTGCAGGTCACTGCTAACTCTGTGCCCTCTCCTGCCCAAAGAGGAATTGAGCAGACTCTGCTCTCCTCTGAAGTTCCATTATGCACTCAGAATCCAGACTAAAAGAGACCTCACACTGCAGTCAGTGGCTCCGATGGTAGGCTAGGCTAAGGGAATCATTACATATGATTTTCATTCTAATTTTGTGCCCACAGGGGAGCCCTGCTCAATGCAACTGTTAAACTGTGTTCATTTTCTTCCTCAAATGGCTTAAGTCAAGTTCATTTTCTGAGGGCCGCCCAGACCACTTCTCTGAGTTACACATTTTATATAACTCTCAACTGGTCATCTCTATCTAGATGTCCAACAAGTGCTTCCTATCCAGTGTGTCCCAAATTGACTCATCATCCTTCCTCTAAAAATACCTCATCTTCTGGCATCTTCTGTCTCAGTTACCCAAGCTAGAATTTTTGACAGCTGTCTCTTCCTCCCACCCTACATTGAACCTTAAACTTCTTCCCAGCTATTCTAGGATAGTCCAGATTTCAAATATTCTTCCCAACTCTCCATAATTTATAAGCAGTCTAAAGTGCTCAGCTGAGCTTCAAGACTGTAAATTTGCAACAGAGCCATTACGTAAAGCTCTGAGATTTTCTCCAATGTAACTCAGTTCAGAGAATATCAATTCTGATATTTGACCATAGGTTCTATGTATTTTGTGATATAGTGTATAAATCAATTAATTCCTGAAGATAAAATCAGAATGTGAAACCTAAATCCTAAAAAACACAATACCCTGGAATCAATGGCTCATAGTTAAAGTGAAATCACATTTACATGTCTATGACATCTGGTAAATTTGTACTTGGTTTATGTATTCAATAAGAAAGGACATATGAAAAGAACATATGCACTGTCTGTGCAACATAGTGAAACTGTTTCTACGAAATATAAAATTAGCCAGGCATGGTGGTGTGTGCCTGTACTCCCAGCTACTCCGGAGGCTGAGACTGGAGGATCACTTGAATCCATGAGTTCCAGGCTTCAATGAGCCGTGATCACCCCACTCCACTCCAGCCTGGGCTACAGAGCAAGACTCTGTCTCAAAAAAAAAAAGGAAAAAGGAAAGAACATGGCATTTGCCATTTGCCACGACACTGAGTTTATTCAGCTTCATATAGTTTGTTGTTGTTGTTGTTGTTGTTGTTGTTTTGCATTTTCTTTCTTCTTCATTCTTTGACACTGTAAAGTACCAAGATGGGAAAAAACTTTAAGTAATATTCTTTAATTTCAATTAAAGTCTTTAAATAAATTATTACCATATAAAGACCAAAAAGCCTGACATTTCCTAGCAATGCATAGACATTTAGCTCAAAAAAGAATAGCAAAAAATGGTAATTGTCTCTTCCAAGTCTATCTTGTAGATGAGAAATTTGGGCCAAGATTGACTTTTGACTTTCCAGTGACCAAGACAAAATATATGAAACCAGATTTATTATTTGTGTTGCTTTCATGCTCACCATTTACAACTACAGACAAAGCAATATTTTAGCATATTCATTGTCCCTCTTTGCCATTTTAAAGCTTGTAAATGAACATTAGTATTATTTAAGAAGGTCAAAACGTGATGGAAGAAGCCATTCTCATTTTCTTTAAGTCTGAGCATTGGGTGTGGGGTACAGGCTGTGACAGGCACACATGTCCCCAGGGGTCTTGTTTTACTACTGAGGGATACAAGGAAGTTCAAGCCCTTAACCTCTGTCCTCACATTCTCAAAAAATGTAGTAAAAAATAAAATAAATGTAATTTTAAAATGAGTATGGTTGTGCTTCATGATAGGCAGAGGTGTGTGAATGTGTGTGAGTGTGAGTGTGTGTGTGTGTGTGTGTGTGTGTGCACGCACATGCGTGCGTGTTTAACATCTCTACCTAATGTGAGAGCTGGACATTCAATCTAGCTATCCAGTGGTAATTACTTGTGCAGATGGAGAAAAAAAAAAAACCTCAAGTTAATTTAAAAGAAATTAGCATCATTGTGTAAAATGAAACAGAACTTTCAAAGTTTTTAACATTGTTTTTTCCATGATTCCTTGTATGAGGCAAGCAAATCACCATCAACAAAATGTTTCCCATGAGGAAACCAGGTCAAAGAGGTCAAATAATTCCTCCTGAATCCCATAACTCTGAGGCAGAGCATTGGTTCAAAGATCAGAAATCCTGGCGCTATGTCTTTCCGTATTTCCACCCAAGAGTCTTGTGTTTTGGAAGCAACTCATTTAACCTTATCTGAATCACCACCAAAGTGCCTAAAACCTGCAAGATGATAAGGGCTTGCAAAATTTAAATAAATCACAGCCTAGAAAAACAGCCACACTTTGTCAAACCATCAAATAGTTGGCAGCAGTTTCTTTCCTTTTAGGGGTTTTCTTGTTGGAGTTGACATTCGGGTTAGAGTAGATTCTAAAATGGTTAGACTTATACAACTTTGTTGTAGTACTCACTCAGAAGAACTACTGCCAACAAAATTATTCCAAAAATGCTAGTCAAGTACAATTCCAGTTAGAAATAAAGGACACCAAAATGTGTGAAGTGTGACAATTTGGTTTTAGTAAATGGGTTCTATGGACCTAAAGTAAAGCCCCATCACCTCCAGAAGATGATCTTCTATTGAACAAAGACTAATTATGCCCCCTTCTGCATGCTTCAGGCCTAATGAGATTCCTGGCATATAGGAGAAGTGGGATAACTCTGAGAAAAAGTTTGCCTGGAGCATGCCTAACCTGGGACTACAGTCCTTGGGGAAAAATTTCTTTTGCATCCTCCATGGTAGGCACCTTGTTCTTTCATCCTTTTACTCTCTCTCTGGCCATGTTCATCCATGTTTCCTGTATGCAAAGACAAAATTAAACACACCTAAAAATAGAAAGGCACAGGCACAGAACTATCAGAATGGATGCTCTGCAGTTAAAATGGGTGTTGACATTGAACAGCCAGCACCATTGTCTGGGTGAACATCAGCCCTTTGTTTCCTATGAGAAAAACTTGTCAGAACTACCTGTCCTAGACACAAGTTTTTCATGCCTTTGAAATAGCGGAGGCTGTGTTTCTTTTGAAGCTCATGGATATACTTGAGAGAGTCCAATGACAATGTGAAATTCATTACAAAATTATCTATGTGCATTTTTCTGAAGACAAAAATCTGTAATTTTCATCAGATTCTAGTAAAAAAAAAAAAGCCCATGACTCATAAAAGTTAAGGAGTACTATTTATTTGGGTTAAAATGATAAATAAATCAGTACACTAAAATGCTAGAGAGCAGAGTAGACTCATTCCCCAACAGGATACTATTTAATTCCCTAACAGGTTATATAATCGATGTAGTACAGGAGTCTTTTAAAGACCAAAGGAAACAACCTCTATTTATGTAAATTTGTAGGATGGACCCTAACACTTCAGGAGAGCTGCCTTTTCAGCAGTGTCTCTGGTGACAGGGAGATCATTAGTCTTGAAAAATATTCTCAGCCTGTTCATGTCACTCAATGATTTAAATTTTGATGATGTATAAATGCATCTTCTACCCCAGAGTTTTATTGGTAATTAAGAATGAATTTATTAAATTGGCCCCTGAGAGGTTTGTGTTGAGAAAGGGTGACTTGAGCAAGAGCACACTGAGGACCATCATGAAGAAGGGAAAGGACCCAGAAAGGACTCAAATCTCCCTAGCAGGTGAAGTGACTGACATCATTTTTCTTCCATGGGGAACCTCAGCAATGATTAAGAGCACACCCATGGTAATCTAGTGCAGTCCTTCTGTGTCTTGCATGAGTCATGTTGTTTCAGAACAGGAAAGTTTGGGGTTCTAAAGTAACCTTCATTGACTTCTTTGTCAAAGACAGGTACTTTCTTCTAGGAAGCTGGAGTGGGCAAGCCTGTGTGGTTTGAGGTCAGAGCCCACATCCTGCTGCCTGTTCCTATTTCTGGAATATGGAGAGAAAATCTAGGGAAGAAAAAGCATTTATGGTGATGAAAACCATTAGGAGAAGGAGAGCAGTTTTTTGAAAATTAATCTTAGAACTCATGTAGTCACAATTGAGTAGCTTCTGTCATCAGTTACAGTCTGATTGGATTAAGACTCAGAAAGATGTAACTTTTAGCTTACTCTTACCTATTTCTTGGAAGTATCATTCTGAAGGCAATCAATGGCACTTCTATTTCTAGGTTTCTACCCAATGGTCTAAAACCCTAGTAGGCAGTTCTTCCTCCTCTTTATTCTACTAAATGATGTCAAGAAGTCAGTCATTTCTATTACCCAAAGAGATTCCCACCCGTGGTTGGCTCATACCAACAATCACGAGGCACAGCACTTTATGTCTCCCTTTCACTGATTCTATTGTTTTCCTCCCTGCAGAGACAAGACCTTTTTCTTCTATCAATGATTTTAAAATAGAATCTAATTCATTTCATTTTTTTTTTTTTTTTTTTTTTTTTGAGACGGAGTCTCGCTCTGTGGCCCAGGCTGGAGTGCAGTGGCCGGATCTCAGCTCACTGCAAGCTCCGCCTCCTGGGTTTACGCCATTCTCCTGCCTCAGCCTCCCGAGTAGCTGGGACTACAGGTGCCCGCCACCTCGCCCGGCTAGTTTTTTGTATTTTTTAGTAGAGACGGGGTTTCACTGTGTTAGCCAGGATGGTCTCGATCTCCTGACCTCGTGATCCGCCCGTCTCGGCCCCCCAAAGTGCTGGGATTACAGGCTTGAGCCACCGCGCCCGGCCTCATTTCAATATTAATGAACCTCTGGATCAGATAAGAAATTCTCCTAACTTTTAAAGGGGTCAGATTAATTTTCTTCATGTCACTAAGAAACAAAAGCAAACAAACAAACAACAATAACAAAGCAAACCAAAGCAACTAACAAAAATTGAGTGGAATTCAACTGGGTACTAGACTGAGTCTTCACTGGTATTACAGTAACACTGCTAACAGTTTTCCACAAGTCTTTGAAAACTAATCTCTTGTATTCATCTGTAGTGAGGTAAAGTATCAGAAGAATGTTGGAGGATGCTTACATTTAAAAAGGAAGGATGCAATTTGCTAATACTTGCTATGTAAGAGATACTTTGTTGTGTGCTTTGTATGTATTATTTTCTTTTATACCTACAGAAAACCCCATCTTACATAGAGAAAACTGAAGTTCAGGGATGCGCTTAACCTGCTCAAAGTCTCAATTGTTGGGCTTTGAAGAAAGGATTTAAACACAGATGCTTGAGTCCGGTAACACTGTGTAAAACCTCTGCTCTCACACAATAGCTTTTGAAATATCAGACAAAAGTTGAGGAACCTAAATCAAGACATTTTGTAAGATGCTTTGATTAGCAAGACTAAAATCAGGTCAATAAAATATGTATATATTTAATGCTGAAAGTGAGATATGGAAAAAAACAAACAACCAAAATGTGCAACATTTTTCTGGAGTCTGGCTGAATCCGAAAGGTTGTTTAGTGGCCTTTTTTGTTTGCTTATAGTTGTTTTTTCTGTGAAAGACGAATTGTTTGTAGTCTAGCATTCACATCTCATTTCTGATCTACCAACAACACTTGTCTTTTCACCCTTCTGTCCTTGAAAATGTTCTTCAAGGCCCAACATCTTTTTCAAAATCTGTCTCTTAATTTGTAGCTCAAATGCAGAAGCAAAACTTACCCTTGAGACAACATTCAGAGCCATTTCTTAATTTAGGGCATGAGTCAGAATCCAGCAGAGCCATCCATGATTCTACAGTATACAATTCAATTTTTGGCATCAGACCAGCAAGACTTGTAAAAATAATGAGAAATAATAATTCTTCTAAAATCTCATAAAAGTGAAAAAGACTTCAAAACTCAAAAATTCTTAATTACATTTATGGACATCAATGGATTCAATTATGACATTGTACAAGAAACTTTTCATTTTTATCCAAACAGTTTCAATAATTAAATCATATTTTTTTCATGTTTCCTGACACTTGCTGTTACCAACAGTGCACTAATCTCTATAAAGGGCCAAAGAAATCAAGGATAATGATCTCCTACTGCTAATTCACAGGAAGGTTTGCAATTTTTACTGTAAAACGTTGTAGGAAGTAAATTGCAGACTTGCCATCACTAAACAAACAGCTTGAAATGATAGACTAAAACAAAATAGATGAAATTAGAGAGAAATGCATGGAGGAATATACAGCTCTAAATTTAGGCCACAGAAAAGTCACAGTGGGAAAAAGCAGTCTAAGAGTGGGGCTTGTGACAAATAAGTAGAGATATTTAATTTGGGGCTTAAAATAAATTACTGTAATGAAGATCTTTGAAAAGAAAATGCTATTGTAGGTTTTATTAATAAATTCATAGGTTTAAAGTACATGGCAGTTCTATTACCTAGAGTTCTGCTTGCTCAATGAGTTGTTCTCTGGATGGAGACAGTGACAATTTGGAAAATTCCCTTATAGGGAAAGATGAAAGGAAATAGGGATACCTTATCTACATGAGTGGATTTAACATGAAAATAAAGGACCACTGCCTTCAAATGGTTGAAGCACAGTCATTTGGAAGAATGCGGATTAGAACTATCTGCTGAGGGTTCAGGAGGTAAAGCAAGAACCTGAGGGTCAGAATGATAAGCAGTTTTGTTTTAACTTAAAATATAAAACAATTTCTAACATTACTCACACAAGAGTCTATATTGCTTGCAAAGTATTGTGTTAGGTGCCTGGTGCTGAAAGAAGAACCACGGTAAGAAAGGGTGCTTACATCTGCAGAGAGCTGACTTCTCAATGACCACTGTGTTCCTACACTGTGTAGAGGGCTGAGTTTGGTATCTTTATAAGACTAAACTAAGGGGAGGGGATGATACTCATTTAAATTTTAACCTAAAAATGAAAATCACTATAGGAATAAGTCCTGAATCATAATACAAATACCCTGGGACAGATGTCTTAAGGGTGTTGAAAGTTTTCTTTGGTTCCATGTTTGTTTGTTTAATGTATTTGTGTTCTTTTAAAGTCAACAATTCTGAAACAACAAACTGAAGTTTCTGCTTATTCTTTTCTTTGCCTTGATACGTTTTTCCAAACATAATGGTTAGAGTTAATGGAATAATCATGATCCCTCTTTCAATACCTACAGTGACACCCACTCCTTTGTAATTGAGTAATCCCAAATCACACTGAATTTTTCTCTCTGACCAGATTTGTATGATGTGTACATTCAGCCTTCTTTAATACCCAGGAGACTAGGTCAGTGAGCTCACTTTCTAGGGACAGAGATTAAGGATATCTTTTCCTTACCTCCAAAAGGTTTATTGAAAGCAATATAATGCCATTAAAATGTTCTTTTGGTGGGGTGGGAGGGGAGTTAAACATAGTTCTAAAGTAAATCATTCAGTCTAAATTACCAAAAATCTTATGATGGATATCTACTTTGCTTGCTGAAATAATAACAAATCTTTAATTTGAGCTGTGTCAGAATTGCTGTTACTGAACTATAGGTGCATTTGTTAAGAGGCACAATTGCAAACATCATGTAGATGAAAAAAAACTTACCTAAGAATGTTATAAGACATTTATACTTAAGGATATAGGAAATTTCCAGAAAATGATAACTTCTTGCAGTTTATCTTATTCAGTTCTTTAAGAATGAGGAATAAAATTTGTGTCTGAACATCAATGAGACAGTTAATACAGCCTTCCATCATTCTTACCACATATTCTTAAATCGTTTTAAATCTCTCCCTTCTTTCTTGGCTATTTTCCTTTTCTCTCCTTTTCATTCTACCTGTCCCTCCTTCATGCACCATTTCTCTCAGGGGTAATAAGGATAAGTTTCCTGACTTCTGTTTAAGCAGTCTTTGTAGAAAACTAAGGGAATTAGACCCACTTATCTCTGGAAAACCAGTTACATTCAGAAGTCCTGATGAAGATTCTAGATAGATCATAGATAGATAGATAGATAGATAGATAGATAGATAGATAGATAGATAGATAGATAATAGATAGACAGATAGATAGAATTCTTTGTATGATTCAATGTGACCATATTTTTAAATAGCAAACTAATCGTTCCAATAATTTTCACACACATTTTATAAATGAAACTGGAATGAAAAGTATTCAAGGCATACTATTTCTGCAAAGCAGTCTCTATCTTCACCAGCATAGAAAGCATCGTTATTGTTTTCATCAGCATGTAGAGAAGCTGGTGGTTGTGTTTCCAGCTCTCGGTATCCTTTGGCGGCAGAGATCGGCTGCCCTGCTCATCACAAGGCCAGCTAGAAACATTCAATTACCAGCTGTGGGAGCACAGCTGAGACTATTATGCTTCTCCCCATCAGTTTGAGTATTGAAAACAACTGCTGAAGTCCCTGTTAAAGGAACAAAACTACTTTCAGAAAAGTTGACATCTGAAATACCAAATTCTCCTGGCAACAAGCTAGAGAAAACTTTCATTAGTTAAAAAAATAAGAAGGAACTGACAAATTAGTTTTTCAAGGAAACCGACATTTACATATACTTATAGATTACACAAATGCTAGGCTGAGAATAAAAGCTTATAATTTGGTACCAACTCTCCACAGGAGAGCCTAAATACAGACAATTACAAAAGATTTTAAAAAATACGCAGAATCCATTCCTGTTTGAAGATGTGCATATTCGAAGTAATGGGAAAGTTTGCAAGAAACAGTCTGTACAAAAAAACTTCCAGAAGCAGTACAAAAGAGGACTACTCACAAATCACCGTTCAGACTTGAAAGTAACTTAAAACTATTTAGTACACTCTTCTGTTTTTTCCAGCTATGGAACCTGTGAAAGGAAAATAAATCTCGGGACCCCCAAATCTCTAAGCCAAAAGGAAAAGTCAAGCTGGGAACTGTGTCAGGCAAACCTGTCTCCTATTTTATTCCTTAAAAAGATAGCTAAGAAAGCTACCTGCCTGCCTGACAATTCGCCCACAAGGAATTTGCTCACAAGAAATAGGGTAAAGACCTTGAGGACATTTCAGGGTGAAATTCCAGTTCTGTTGAATTCACCCTGGCAATTTAACTGATAGCTCATCTTCACAGCTGTAGGGCAGGAAGTCATCCCTCTGCTCACCTGAGACAAATACAGATCTGATTGCTTCCTCTACCCTATTGTTTACGTAAAAATGCAGATTCACTAAGCCAGCCTAAGGCCTAAGTGACTATTCCTCTACCCTCCTCTCACATGTAAATTGTGTATTCAGTGAAAAGCTAATCAGAGACTCAAGAGAACGCAAAAGACTTGTCAAAAAGAATTGTCTTTTATCTACCTATGACTGAACAAACCAATGTACATCTTACATATATTGATTGATGTCTCATGTCTCCCTAAAATGTATAAAAGTAAGCTGAACCCAACCACCTTGGGCACATGTCATCAGGACCTCCTGAGGCTGTGTCACCGGCACCTCCTTAACCTCGGAAAAATAAACTTTCTAAGTTGATTGAGACCTGTCTCAGATTTTTTGGGTTACAAACTAAGGAGATATTGTAAATAAAACAAGGACAGGAAATTCACCTGGGGGAGAACCAGACTGAAAACTCTGATCTCTTAAGAGTTTGTTCACAGTTCCTTCCATCTGAGAAACATTGTGTTCTATGAACACTTCCTGAGGGCCTAACACATGGATGGCTGTGTGCTGAGTTTGATGGAGCACGCGTAGATGAATCTTCTTGCAAACTGCTCACATGGTGGGAGGAGCAATACCATATGAAGAGATTTGCTAACACCCAATATAAAGCAGTGTGTGCAACATAATTTCAATATAAGTTCTACATTAAACACCATCTCCAAGACCTGGCAAAGTTTAAAACATGGCCAGCAAGTTTAAACATGTGACCTATGACTTGATAATGCTGCTGCTGTTATTGATGCAGTTAAAATATAATAAGTCAGTATTCTATGCTTTTATAAAGGCCATTTTTGACTATAGATTATTGAGCCTTTTTTATGTTTTAAAAATGGTTCCTGTTTTACTTTATGTATTGACCTTAAAATACACTAAAGGTCTAACTATGAGTGAATCCATAGAATAATTTTTATATTCTTCTGATATATTGTCCTTGAAAAATTATTCTAGCAAAACACTTATAAAAAGCTCTTAAAATGAGGTATTACTGCTTAAATTCAAGCATAGCGCAGTATATTGTTTCTAACTAACAATTAAATCGGTAATATGATATACTCTAAAGTCTTTAGGCCACAAAATATTAAATTAAAACAGTACTTCATAATTAAATGAGAATCAATAAGAGAAAATATTTAACTACACATTTGCCTTTGAAATGAATCAATTCAAGTTGCATTTTGCATATTCTACTATAATTTGGTTTTCACATTGTTCATGAAAAGTCTCTTCTGGAAAATAAACTAGGGAAGAAAGCTTAAAAATTATTAGTGAAAGTGACAAAAATTAAATGTATGCCAAGAAGTTTAGAAATTATTTGGAGATGTCATTTGTGTTCCTGTTCTCCTTTGCTATCTTAAAGAGATATTGATGGGAATAGGAAAGCTCTACCTTTTTTTTTCCACAATGTCAGTTCTCACCACAATAAAGCTTAGATTTGATTTTATGGAGATGTCAAAAAAAAAAAAAACTCGAAAATCATTTCTTCAATTATTTATCTTCTTGTTATGAACATGTTCCTCTCTCTGTGTCTACACAGATTATTACAGATTATCACCATCAGTGTTCATGAGAGCTCAGGTCCTAGAAAACTATCAGAGTTGTTTATTATAAAGCATTTGCCTAAAATACATCCTTTTCGCATGTGAGCCTTATAGATAAAAATGATCCTGAGTGGGCCAGGCACGGGGGCTCACGCCTGTAATCCCAGCACTTTGGGAGGCTGAAGAGGGAGGATTATGAGGTCAGGAGATCGAGACCATCCTGGCTAACACAGTGAAACCCTATCTCTACTAAAGACACAAAAAATTAGCCAGGCCTGGTGGTGTGCACCTGTAGTCCCAGCTACTCAGGAGGCTGAGGCAGGAGAATGGCGTGAGCTTGCAGTGAGCTGAGATCGCGCCACTGCACTCCAGCCTGGGCGACAGAGCAAGACTGCGTCTCAAACAAAACAAAACAAAACAAAAGATCCTGAGTTAAATAGGTGGAGGACAACCTCTTTTGTGCCCCATTATATGCTAAAATGCTACCAACCATTCCAAAACCTTTACAGTATGCTACTGAAATCTAAAAACAATACAAACAACAACAACAAAAAGAGTAAACGTTCTGAAGGAAAGAAAATAATACTAAAGGCAACTTAAAAAATAATACCTGTAAAAACCACTTTTATAAATCGTGTTCCCTCATTTCCCTTCCACAATTATAACACCATGGAAAAAACACCAATTTAATTTTTTGTGGTAGGGTAGAAAATTGCAGTAAGCTTTCTGGTGACCATCTGTGATTTAATAGCCAAAACGTTTATTTTAAGACTCAATTATGTAGTTTCTGTGAAACTATTTGGGATTCTACAATCCAAACCGATGATACTAGATAAAGTGTAAATATAAAGCAGATGCAAGTAAATTATATTAGAAAAAGTTTAAAATGGTGCTTGATATTTTCTAGTTTAAGTATGCCAAATGCTAATATGCACTAGGAATCAAATGTTGAGAAACAACTTAGATCATCTTTTCTTCTTTGCTTCCTGCTTTAGTCGACTAGTGCTGCCATATCAAAGTACCACAAACTGGGTGGCTTCAACAACAGAAATTTATGGTCTCACAGTCGTAGTGGCTAGAAGCCTGAAATCAAGGTGTCAGAAGGTTTGGTTCCTTCTGTAGGAAAATTTGTTCCACGCCTTAGCGTCTGGTTGGTGATTTGCTGGAAATCTCTGGCATTTCTTGGCTTGTAAAAGCATCACTCCTATCTTTGACTTCTTTAGATGATGTTCAGCCTGTGTGTATTTCTATCCAAATTTCCTCTTTTTAAAAGGACAACAGTCAGGGGCCCATCCTACTTCAGTATGACCTCATTCTAACTATAATTTACATGTGCAAAAACCTCATTTCCAAATAGTATGTCATTCTGAAGTTTTGGGGGTTAGGATGTCAACATACGAGTTTTGAGGGAAGACAGAACTTAATCCGTAACATTTCATAATGGAGAAGAGAAGTGTGAAAACTGATAATGAAATACAAAATGATAGTTTTTCAAATGATTTCAGTGGACATTCCAGTCAGATGTTCATGTTTGCAATGCAGAAGCCAAAATAATGAGATTTGATCATCTACCAAGAGAAAATTAGTATTCAATATTGATCTATGTGATTGGGGTGAAAGGTTAAATTGTTAGTAAAAAAAATTCATTTATTTGTGAATAAAGAAATATTTTTTTCCAAAACATTTCTCTCATTCAACTGTACTCTTGTTCTCTTTTTCTCTTTAGAAAATTAGATATTATTTAGCTAATTATAGGGTTTTGATGCCAGGGATATTTAGAATATGTTCAGTATAGAAAGTTGATTATTGATTGTCATTGTTTTATTAAATTAATAATTGCAGAAAATTCACTATTTGTAACACATATTTTTGCCGAAGTTGAATTATAAAATTAAAAATGAGTACACAGACAATTTTAAAATATGCATATCAACCGAACAGACTTTGGGATATGTCCCCTAAAGAATCAAAGTCACTTGAATGCAAGGAGTTTATTACAGTATTGTTTATAATAGCAAAAGTCTGGAAAACAAACTGAATTCCATTAAGATTGCACTGCTTGAATAAATTAAGGTTTACTCAGTCTATGTCATATTATACTTTGATTAAAAATAAAGACTGATACTGATTTTTTTATCTGAAGTGATGCCCAATATATGTTTTAAATGTGAAAAATGAAAAGATAATTTCCAACAGATGTGTATAGTATAGTGCCACTTTTATTAAAAAAATGTATATGTGCATGTATGCCAATGTGTTTTTGCACTGACCCAGTAAAATATGTGGAATGATAAATACCAAAGTATAAATATCAGTTATTTTAGAGGTTTGGCATTCAAAGAGGGAAGATGAAATTATTAACAACATTTCCTAAGAACATGAACATTCTCTTTTTACGATCAGAGAAAAATTAACCAAATTGGGAAATAAAACACAAAAACAATAGTATAAAACCACAAATCATGTTTCAAATTTATCAACTATCTTATAATGCCTTACAGAGCTATTTTGCACAGTTTAGGATCCAATCCAGGATCACACTGCATATCATGCTTATGTCTCTTTACACTCCTTTACTCTAAGATAGTTCCACAGATTTTCTTTGCTTTCTTTATGTTGACAGTTTTCAAAAGTGTAGATCAGCTATTTTAAAGAATATTTCTCACAATTTTTTTGTGTGTGATGATTCCTTATGATTTGATTCACAAAATGACATTGTATTCTTTTCACTGCATCATGTCAGCAAGCACTTGGTATCAGTTTGTCCTGATATGGTGAAGTGAACACTGATCTCTTCATTAAGGTGATGTCAACCACTGGAATTGTTAACCATAAATTAACTATTTACCCGTATATAATTAATAAGTAATTAACAGGGAGATATTTAAGACTCTGTAAATATCCTCTCTCTTATTAATCTTTTTAATTTGCATAAATATATAAATTCAGATTTTTATTGTATTATTTTCCATTAAGCCAGACAGTTAGTAGAATTGTTCAGATGTCTTATTCCTGCACTGAAATTATAGAAAATTAGACCAAGAATTCAGTAGGAAATCTTGGTCTAATTTTCTATAATTACTAAAAAGGAGTGTAAGCTATTCAAATATATGTTTGGATTTTTCAATTTCTCCCTATATCTTAACCATTTTGCTTTTGTATTTTGAAGCTCTGTTATTAGGTGCATACTCATCTATAATGAATATGTCTCCCTCAAAAATTACTCCATTATCACTGTGAAATTTCCTTCTTGATTTTTCCGATAATAATAGAGCTGTTTTAACGTTCTGATACTTACTATTCCGTGGCATATATTTTTACATTCCTTTCTTTTAAGCTACTTGTTTTCTTCTGAACGAAGCTCACCATTTGGTTTTACTTTATATACAGTCTGACAAGCTGGCCTTTTAATTGTAATGTATATTCTATTTGCATTTAACATAATCATTGGCTAGGTTTAGGTTTACTGTTTTGCTATTGTGTTCTATTTGTCCTATTTGTTTTTTAGTCCTGTGTTCTTCCTCTTCTACCACTTCTAGCTAACCAAGTATTTTTGTATTCTATTTTAATTCTTTTAATGGCTTTTTAGTAAGAACTCATAGTTGTATTGTCATACTACTTCATAAAAAATGTAGGAACATTGAGGCTGGGCGTGGTTGGCTTCCGCCTCTAATCCCTGCACTTTGGGAGGCCGAGTCGGGTGGACCACGAGGTCAGGAGATCGAGACCATCCTGGCTAACACGGTGAAACCCCCATCTCTACTAAAAATACAAAAAATTAGCCAGGCGTGGTGGCGGGTGCCTGTAGTCCCAGCTACTTGGGAGGCTGAGGCACGAGAATGGCGTGAACCCGGGAGGTGGAGCTTGCCCTGAGCGGAGATTGCGCCACTGCACTCCAGCCTGGGTGACAGAGTGAGACTCCGTCTAAAAAAAAAAAATTACTAAGAACATTGAACCAGTGTATCTGCATTTACAATTCTGATGGTATTATCGTCATCTTTTTTATTTGTATATGTTACAAACCCATTACACAGTATCGGTTTTTATTTTTATAGTAAATTAACTTTTTTAAAAGTAAGAGAAGTATGAAAGATATTTTCTAAACATGCATATTTGAGCCAGGTGTGGTGGTTCATGCCTGTAATCCCAACACTTTGGGAGGCCAAAGCAGGAGGATTGCTTGAGCCTAAGAGGTCAAAGCTGCAGTGAGTCCTGATTGTGTCACAGCACTCCTGCTTGGGTGACGCAGTGAGACCCTACCTCAAAAAAAAAAAAAAAAATAGAAAAGACAGGAAAAGAAAGGAAAGGAAACGAAAGGAAACAAAGAACTAAAAGAAAAGAAAAAGAAAAAATATTCATGTTTTTACTATTAGTAATACTTTTCATTTCTTCCTGTGGATTTGAGTAACCATCCAGAGTTATTTTTTAATTCAGCCTGAAAACCTATGTGTAGCACTCTTTTATATTGAGATGGCCTTACTTTGCCACCCAAGCTGGAGTGTGGTGGCATGATCGTAACTCACTGTAGCATTTCTTTAATGCTTTCATTTATTTGAAAATATCCACAGTTTGCAGACTCTGTTCATATTTTTAGTTTTTTCTTTCTGTCATTCATACTAGATAATTTCTACTAATTTATCTTCACATTCCCTGGCCCTCTCTCATGTTCTCTTCAATCTGCAGTTAATCTCATCAAATGAGTGTTTTATTTGTGTGTTGCAATTTTCAGTTCTAGAACTATTATTTGATGATTCTTTTAGTTTCTGTTTTTCAGATGACATTTCATATCGATTCATTCATTACAATCATTGCATGTTGTTTTGTGCTTCAATATATTTATGATAGCTACATTAAAGTCCTTTTCTGTCAATTACAACCTCTGAGTTTTCTTAATGCTGAATTCTAATTACTGCTTCTCTTAACTGCGGTTTTCATCATTTTTCTGTGTGCTTGTGTGTCTCAAAAAAAATTACCAAAGGAAACAGAAAATGAAGTGTGCCGAACAATTGTTAAAATTATTTTCTTAAAATATGATCGGATTTAGCCAACATCTTTAGTAATTACATGGATATCTTCATTATCCCCAGTGAAGCAATGCTTAAATCAATCTAAGCATTAAAATTAATCTTACAGAGCTAGAATTCCTTGGGTAACAACAAATCTTCTCTTCATTTTATATAGGAAACAAATTTAATATAAATTTTATTCTTTACTACCAAAACAGAACCATAAAACAACAGGATATCAAAATATCACCCACTAGGAAACAAATCCTTAGGCATTGCTTGTGTTCTTACAAACTGGTGAAGATTTTCTGAAAAGCGATCTGGTAATATTTAGTCAAATTAAGAATGCAAGTATCTAATGACTTACCCTACCAATTTATAGGTTTTATGTCCCATAGAAATTCTCAATGAGATTCATGACTGTTGTGGGCATTGACTATCGTAGTAAGAAGGTGGAGCATGTCTGAGAATACATGAGCACTGTTTATGGTGCTGGTGTTTTGGAGGGAAACAAAGTGCTTATTACTAAACAAATTAAGATTAAAACGTGGTGGATATACATTATGAACTCCAGAATGCAGTTAGAACCAATAAACCAGATGGACATACATAAACATGCATAGACATAAGCACACTTGCCTGAACAGCAAATGAATATGAAATATTTCTTGGATATAATTTATATGAAGTAAATAGCAGATTAAATTAATAAATTACCAGCTAGATTATTTTTAAACACTGCATATGTATTCAAAACATATATCAAACCAGAAGAATTGTTTTCTATGGAGGAGAGAAATGAAATTGAAATCTTGGATGAAGACTATACCAAAAAGAATAGATTGGCTTCTTCTTAATACTAATGATGATAATGTGCAATGAACTGATGGGTACATTCACTCAATTCTTTACCATTAGGTACACTCGAAAAAAAAAATATCCCCTTGAGCTAAAAAGAATTTCACATTTTAATCTTTTAAAATTTTCTGGCATATAATTTAAAAATATCTATTTAAAGGCATATACTTCCAGAAAATTATTTCAGGGAAAAGCCATAGATACCCATTACTGGAAACAAATTTAACACTCAATAACAGAAAACAGTTAAAACTCATAACTATATTTAGTCACTAAAATCATATGATGTAAATGTTTAGAAAAGAGAAAAATAGTTATTAAATGTTAAGATATATACAAAACTGGTATGAGTATTATGATTCCAATTTTGTTGGAAATGTGTATATAAAAAAAGAGAATAAAAAGATACTCCAAAATATTTACAACAGTGATGTTTTATGTCTGGAATGATTGATCAATCCTATCAACAAACCTTAAAGAAATCAAAGAGGCAAGAAAAAACTAAAATATTATTTATTTTCTCATCCTTTCCTAAGCCTATATACGAACGCCTTTTTATTATGTTTCTGTTTTTGCCTTGCTTTCACTCTACCATTCAGTAAGAGCTACCACTGAAGATACCATTTGCTATGGGCTCAAGTTTGTGTCTCCCTAAAATTTTCATGTTGACATCTTAAACCCTCAGATAATGGAATTAGAAGCAGGGCCTTTTGGGACTGGTGCTTCTATTTTAATAGGCCCAAGGGAGGCTGTTTGCCCCTTCCACCATATGGACACAAGGACATGGTGCCATCTATGAACCAGAAAGCAGGCCCTCACCAGACACCAGATTTGCTAAAATCTTGATCTTGGAATTCCCAGCCTCCAGAACTGTGACAAAATTTCTATTGTTTATAAGCCATCCAGTTTTTGATATTTTTTTAATGTAGCAGACTGAAAGGACTAAGACTCCATCTAATGAATGGAAATGGATTTATCAATTTTCAATCCAATTTTCCTAGGATACAGAAAAAAGAAAAAAATGTAACTATATGTACTTAAATATTTCTCACTGATCTCTCACAAAAATATATAGATTTATGTAATTCACTTAGTAAGATTATTTAAGGAGGAAGATCATGGGCAAAAATGAGGAATTTTACTCTTAGCTCTATTTATTTGTCTTTGCAAATTCATCAGGATTACTGCTTGATCTTATGCCTTGTGAATGCTATCCTTAGGATTTCTATAATTGTAGTTCAGTTTTAACTTATTGTATGTATCATAGTATAATTTGTTCTCTATCAGTGTGTATCTCCACCTAATTCACCTACCACCCTACCTACAAAATTTTTGAGATAGCCTTCTTTGCAAAGTATTTAGTCTCACTTTGTCATTTTAATCCTTCCAGCAACATTATTAACCAAAAATTCCTTACAGCCATATTTTCATCTTCCTTTTGCCCCTTCAGTGGTTACTAAATATTTCTAGCAGCATGAAATAAAATACTCATTATATTATACTTCTACCTTGTGAGTTTGAGTCCAATGTAACCAGCTATTGTGTAAACAGCAGTAGTAAAGTGATAGTGCAATAAAATGAAATCCATTTAACAAACATTTCCTACTAAGTGCAACATATTATGCCAGATGCTGCAGGAGAAAAAAAAATGTACAAGCCTGTCCTATCTTCTAAGCGTTAACAGTTTCATTGACAATAGTATTATATTTTTACTTTTAATGTTCCTCTTTGAGGAAATGTCTCTCCCGAAGCACTCTCAAGGCATGAGTTTTTTGTCTGTTTCTCTCCTGCAGCCTTCTTACCTTCCAGCCTGCAATAGGGGTAGATGTTCCATTTGTCCTCCTTGTGGCTTTCAGATCATCCCTCCTCCATCCACGAACAATCCTCCATTTTAAAATCTCATTTCTCACTGATGCTGTCATCCGTGGCAACTCCATCAAAAGCCCAATATCTGAAATGTTTGTTCCTGGCTCCCCAATCCTGTCTAAATTCTTGGCTATTAATTTATACTCCGTCTAATTTCCTGCATTCTCAGTTCCTAGAGCTTCTCTCCCATGAAGATCTCTTCTGGGAAGCTGAGACAGGAGAATCCCTTGAATCCGGGAGGTTGCAGTGAGCCTAGATCACGCCTCTGCACTCCAGCTTGGATGACAGAATGAGACTCCATCTCAAAAAAAAAAAAAAAAAAAAAAATTGTCTTCCACCTGTCTCAACAACCCTAACCTGCCATTACTAAAAAACACAGCCCTGTTATAATTTCTATTTCCTTTACTTCACTTATGACCATCTCCTTTCCTTCGTTTATGACCATCTCCTTTCCTTCCTGCACATTCCCTTTACGTCTTGGACTTCAAAAATCCTCAAAACGCACTGAAAAGACTATTCCTATGATCCTACCTTTTTGCTCCTTATCCAGTTTAAATTCCAATGTCATTATAGTCACTCCCATGCTTTCATCCTTAACTCTCTTGCTTTTATCTAACTTGGCAAGTCACAGCGCTAATTAATCCAAGTTTCCACCTATTCCCTGCTGCACCAGAGCAGTTAAATGGGGTTGGTGAAATACTTGCTGTGTGTGAACCTCAAACATTCCATAAAGTGGCCTGGTGGTCCCACTGTGCTTCCCCAGTCCACTCCTTTTCCCGCTCTCCTCAATGGACGCCTTCCCATGTATCATCTCTGCAAACTTCCAGTGCTTTCCTCCGTCGTTGGTCTCAGCGGAGAAACTTCTTTTCTCCTCACTGAAAAAAAATTGCAGCTATCAGGACCCGGTGAGGCGGCTCAAGCCTGTAATGCCAGCACTTTGGAAAGCCAAGGTGGGTGAATCATGAGGTCAGGAGTTCAAGACCAGTCTGGCCAAGATGGTGAAACCCCGTCTCTACTAAAAATACAAAAATTAGCCGGGCGTGGTGGCATGTGCCCTTAATTCCAGCTACTCAGGAGGCTGAGGCAGGAGAACTGCTTGAACCCGGGAGGCAGAGGTTGCTGTGAGCTGAGATCGTACCACTGCACTTCGGCCTTGGGGACAGAGCAAGACTCTGTCTTAAAAAAAAAAAAAAAAAGAAAAAGAAAATATTGAAGCTATCAGAAAAGTATTTCTCAATTCCTCTCTTCGTATCTTCACAGCATTCGCACCTGTGGACTCTGTCTTTAGTGAGCCATCTGTGTTTTTATCTAAAGCTAATTCCACCACATGTGCCCTAGATCCCATTCGCCAGCAATTCTTCCCTCTATCTCCTATTTCTACAATTTTCCTCTCTCTACTAGATTATTTCCATCAGCCTACAAGTATGCAGTTATTTCTCCCATCTTTTAAAAAAAAAAAAAAAAAGAAAACCTTATTTGACCCCATTTTCCCCTTTGTGCCAAAATTTTTCGAAAGATCATTTATACTGGATGACTCTAGTCCCTTTTCCCAATTCTTCTACTTTAATTAAAAAATAGCTTTAGTTTTTAAATAGTTTGAAGCCATTTATGAAAGTTCAAAGGCATATAGGACTAAATGTTGAAAAAAAATTGGAACATTAATAGCCATTCCTAAATTACTAAAATATTGTAATCTTTATAAAAACCGATAAAAAGTTGAATATTATTGCTTTTTGATATCTCAAACTACAATGACAATACCTGTCAGACTGAGAGGTACTGATACTGTCATGGACTAACAGGTAACTATATTTATTTGATTTTATATTTTGGTTATACAGAGCTTTACCTGGTCAGGTCTCTCAACAGTTATGCAACACACTTTTACAAATGTACCAGTAAAGATAGGAATAGATTCCAATGAAAACACTGGTTCTTGTAATGAAGTTTAATTTTTTCCACTTTAAACTGTGTTCTAGACTTTTAGCAGAATAAGCAAAGTCTTTTCCTGGGATCAGTATTACAGAACCAGTTTCTAGCTTCAGGTTTTATGCTTTTAATTCAGAATGTTAAAAGGTCTATTTTTAGGAATAACGTTTTGTGCAACGTTTGATCTCATTTCAAGGTAAATGAGATGTGAAATCTGAATCCATATTCTGAAACTTTTTAGTCTCTCCAGTAATTCCCAGTGATGCCAAACCTGAATGTTTTGAAAGAAGTAAGTGTTCACAGTGCCAACATTAGAGAAATATTTACATTGTTCTCCTTGGGTGCATATTAATCTGAATGCCATCTTATTTAATCTTCATAAAGCATTAGATTTAAAAAATTAGTATGAGGAAAGATAGCATTTCTACAGAGTTGAACTATAAACCACCTAGTTTCCAGTCATAATACCTGTCTCAGTTTACTTCTCATAGCTCTAAACCTGGAATTGATGATTTCATGGAAAGATAAATTCCTAAAGAAGTGAATTCATACAAACAAGGGATTAAATGCTAGATCTAGAACCTCAAAATTATATACTTTTCAGTCCTTATGTTTACCAAGCAAAGGACTTGCAGGGGAAAGGAATGCATCATCTTTACTATTTCTATATTTAAAATATTTAACATATTGCTTTGAATTATTTAGTGTTTAAGAAACTATAGTTCTATTCTTGGGTGGCCAATTCATGATGGAAGAAGAAAGTAATTATGGTAGCATATCTGAATAGCACCATCTGCTTTTTAAAATTTGCCTTGGCCTATGCATGTGAATCTGAAAGCTGATTAGTGCTTTGAGTAAAGAATGTCAGGAAGAATGTCGAGAGACAGTAGAGCAAAGAGATATAAATGATGTTTCTAAAGCTAATTAATCAATTAGATAAAGGCAAGTTGGGGGAAAGTGGAGCTAAAATAAGAGTGTCAGTGAAGACATGGGAGAATTCAAGATGGTAGCATGGTTTCTAGCTTAAGTGACTGGATAAATAGTAAAGCTATTGACGTGGATAATAAAGGAGGAGAAATGAGTTTGAGGAAAAAACAATAACTTCACATTTGTACTTGTTTCATTTGAAGGACCAAAACCATGCAGATTGACACCAATCTCTTTTAAAAAAGAGGTAAATATATACATTCCGATGCCATCAGAATACCGTGGATAGGTGAAGCCAGGTAGGAATGCCTGTACTGAGAGAAGGGAATCTGGCAGAAAGAGGATCCTGGTATAATATGAACCTCAAAGAAACAGGCAGGGGAACTAGTAGAGAAATACAGACAATAAAGACCAGAAAGGCAGCAGGATCTGTGTCACAAAATCATGGGTTTTAGTGAGAGGTTATTTCAGAGGAGTTTGGAGGTGAGGCTTGCCCGTTTTCACAGCATCGTTCAACCCACCAAATGGCCTTCACCTTCCCTTCTCCTCCCTTATGAAACGTTTCCTGCTGAATGTAAGCCTCTCTTCTCCCAAGCTCAGAGTAATCTCACCCAGTAGCTCTTTAGATACCTAAAAGCACTTTATCCAAGAGTTCTTCTTTTGGCAGCTTAATGTTCTTAATTATTGCTTACAATTTCAATCTTAAACAGTTACAACCTTAACCTTTCCTCATGCTCCTAACTCTCTCTGTCTTGTGCTACTCTTTCCAATAACCATCACCATTACTAATAACTGATAATCAACAATCTCACCTTCAAGCTGTATTAGTTTGCTCAGGCTACTGTACCAAAGTCCCACAGATCAAGTGGCTGAAACAGCAGAACTTTCTTTGCTCACAGTTTCGAAAGCTAGAAGTCTGAGGTGAAGATGTCAGCAGGGTTGGCTCTGTCTGAGGGTCATGAGGGAAGATCTGATTCAGGCCTCTCTCTTTGGCTTACAGTTGGCCATCTTCATTCTATGTCTTCCATCGTCCCCCTTATCCTCATGCCTGTGTCCAAATCTCCTCTTCTTGTGAGGGCACCAGTCATATTGTGTTAGGACCATCCTAATGACCTCATTTCAATGTATTTACCTTTGTAAAGACCCTGTCTAAAAGAATGGTTACATTCTGAGGTATTTGGGATTAGGACTTCAACATATGAATGCTGAGGAGACAGAATTCAGTCCATAACAAAAACTATCCTAACTTTCACCCCTGCACTAGAGAGCATCTCACCCTTACATCTATTCTCCCCACTGCCTGAACCTAAATTTACTCCCCTCTCCTGCTCTGTGTCTTATACAGATTACGTCAAAAAGCTCTCTTGCCTTCTGGTTCCATGATGGATTGGGCTAATGGGAATCATTTTAGAAAAATGGAGGGCAGGAGGAGAGTGAAATCAGTCTTGTATTCCCAGAATCCCCGACTGCCCAATAATGTGGGCCATCTTGGGATCCTGGCAGAGGACTTGCTCCTTACAGCGACCTTCTTCAGGTTGCACCCTTGTCCTCTTGCCCCTTCAGGCTTATGGGTGGTAACCCATTGGTATTCTCAGGGTGCTACACTATTGTGCCACGTAGGCTGCATTAGCTCTGACCTATATTTGTAAATAGTCTTTTTGCTAAACTTCCTCAATTGCCCAGTTTGAGTATTCCAACTGTTTTCCACGAGGGCCCTGACTAATGTAATCTCCTATTTTTCCATCTTATTTTCTAGTATTCACCTTCCAAAAACTTTCTGTCCGGCTGCAACTTTCGGTCTGTTGATTCTACTGCTATTCACTATCACTTGTTCCCTTTGTGTCCTCATTTTCCTCCTTACTTGGTTTATATTTTGTCATCAGATCATTCCTTTGCTCTCATCTTCAACTCTGTCAAACTGTGGCTGAGTTGCACTGCCTTGGCAAAAACTCAACCCAGTTTAAATCAGCTTTCTCCCTATTCTATGCCTGCACCATCCAGGTAAATGTAGCAGAAGGAAAGTATGCAAATGTGCTGAACTCTTGAACCCTAACCAAAACCAAAACCATGCCCCGAATGCAGCGTGGTGGTTATACTATATGTTGCCAGTTTATTCACTGTCTTGCTCTTCTAGATGTCATACTCCCCTCTCTTCTCAAGCAGCCACAATCTCTTCTCCAATGCTCATGACTTTGTTTCCTGTTTTCACCAAGAAACTTGGAGCAGTCAGAAGAGCTCTTATTACTCTGTTTCCTTCTACTTCTCTTTGTGCCTGTAATTTTCTAACTTATCTCCTATTTCTGTGGAGGAATCACTTATCTAAACCCAACCCTTTCATGTGTCCATTAGATCTGTTTCCCTCTTTCTTATTTTTGTTTTCTATTGATGTGATTTGGATCTGTGTCCCCACCAAATCTCATGTTGAAATGTAATCCCCAGTGTTGGAGGTGGGGCCTGGTGAGAGGTGATTGGATCATAGGGGTAGATTTCTCCCTTGGTATTGTTGTCACAATAGTGAGTGAGTTCTCATGAGATCTGGTTGCTTAAAAGTGTGTAGCACCTCTCCCCAACCCCTCTTCCTTCTGCTCTGGCCATGTGAAACATCTTTCCTCCTTCACCTTCTGCCATGATTGAAAGTTTCCTGAGGCCTCCTCAGAAGCAGAAGCTACCATGCTTCCTGTACAGCCTACAGAACTATAAGCCAATTAAACCTCTTGTCTTTATAAACTACCCAGTCTCAAGTATTTCTCTATAACCATGTGAGAATGAACTAACCCATCTATCTTTGATGGCATGACTGTTTACTACTCTACTGAATCATTCCCATGAATATACAAAGGTACAGTTAGTTCTCCCATCTTCAAACAAAAATCTTGTTCTGAATTCCTTTCTCCATCCTGCTATCTCCCCATTTCTCACTCTTTCTTTATAGCAACATTTCTGGATAGAGTTTCTTATAGTTGGTATCCCCAATTCCTCCCTTTCTGTTGCCTCCTGAACCCATCACAGTTAGGTTTTGACCCTCTACCAATTCACATAAAGTATTGTTATCAAGTCACTGGTAATCTCCATGTTCCTAAATTCAGCTCTCAGTCATCATTATCCTTGACTCATCCCAGCATGTGGCACAGTGAATATTTCTCTACCTGGGAATGCTTTCTTCCCTTGGCTTCCTGGACATCATACTCTCTCGGTTTTCTACCTACCTCTCTGGCAGCTCCTGCTCCTGCTCCTTTGCTACCTACTCTTCATTCCTCCAACTTTAGAATTTGGGAGTCCTCCTAAACTCAGTCATTGAACCATTTTCACTTCTGTGTATTCATGCCCCATATTCACCTACTCACATAGCTTTGAATACCATCTTTTTGGTGATTACTGTCAAATGTGTATCTCCAACCTCGATCTGAAGTCTAGACCCATTTGTCTGACTTCCTACTTTATCTTTCCACTAGGGTATTTAATAAATACCTGAAACTTCACATTTCCACAATTGGGTTCTAATATTCCCCCCAAAACTTCCCTTATCTGCAGTCTTCCTTATTTCAGCTAATTACAATGCAATACTTCTAGTTGTTCAGGTCAGTAACCTCACAATCATCCTTAACTCCTCTCCCTCCACCCCATTTGTAATCAGCAAATCCTGTTGGCTCCAAAGGAAAAATAATTCCAGAGTTTTCTATTTATAACAATTTCTCCTTCTACCCTTGCGGTCCAGTACACACTCCACTTTACCTGGATTATTATAAAAGCCTCTTAAATCTCTCTCTGCTTCCACCCTTGCAGCCCTTTAATCTTTATTCAGCCTATAATTCATCAGGCAGTTATCCTTCCTACATATAAAACAAACCATGCCACTCCTCTGCTGAAAATCCACTAATTTCTTCCCATCTCGTTTACATAAAATCCAAAGCCCTTGTTCTGACCTACTTGCCAGCATGAACTCATCCCACTTTCTTCCCTTCCTACTACTATGCCTCTCCCCTTCACCCCCTTGAGTCATCTGGCCTCTTGGCTTTACTCAAACACGCCAGCGATGATCCCACTTCAGGGCCTTTGCACTCTTTGTCTCTGCTTCTATTCCCCTAGATGGCCAAACAACTCACTCCCTCACTTCCTTCACCTATGTAGTAAAACATCACTTTTTCAATGAAAAGTTTCATGGACACTTAACATTTCAGCCCCTTAACATTTACTTTCACTATTTCTTGCTTTATCTTTTCCTGTTGCATTTCTACTATATATCCGTATAAATTTGGGATGGTAGAAACATGGATGGGAAGAAAAGGAAAATGAGAACAAGGAAGGAGGCAAGGGTCAGGGAATAAAGAGATTTGTATGCCTCGTAGTATTATCTTGATTATATCCTGAAGCCAAGGAGGAACTATAAAGGATTTTAATCAAAGAAGTGGCCTAAGTTGTGTTTTAGAACAAAATCATGAGCAGCAATAGGGAAGACAGAATGGGAAAAGTGAGGAGCTAGTAGGATAGGGTCAAAACTAAGTGCAGAGAGTACATTACACAGGAAACGAGTGCCTAAGGAGGATGTCAGTGTGAGCCAGAGTTAGCCTGAGATGAGCTACGTGCAGTAGGCAGAATTGCACAAACACCCAATAAGATAGGTACAAACATAAAAAAATAAAATCACCCAGCATAAGTTGAAAGCATCGTAATAGTTAGCTTTGGAGCAGTAGCTTATGAAACATTTAGAAGATTAAAAATCTTTTCAAGGAAAAAAATTAAGGCTCACATAAAAAAATAAGAAGAGTTCTGCTAAAGCATTACAAATTATAATTACAATTGTAAGATATACCAGGAAATCTGAATTGTAACCAATTTTATAGTACTACAAAGGGGAGGTAGTAAATCTTATATTTGCCTCTAAGTCATAGCTATAAATGTACAGAGAAAACTGAGAAACTAATTTGGAATCTCACTGCTCATGCTCAAATGTTGATGTAAATGGATAGATCAGGAACTCTAGAAAACATGGGTAAAATTTCTCATGGAAGACCTTGTACAACCACGGGGTGGTATGAGATGAGGCACTTCTGAAAGAGTAGAGATATGAGAAGATTGAAACATGCTGAGAAAGGAATGCTTGATAGAGAATGCAAGGAGAGAGAGTTAGGAAAGATAAGCCCTGAGCCTTAAAACTGAAGTTTTTTATCAAGTCATGCCAATAAAACCTATGATGTTTTTGAACACCTACTCAGAAACAGATATTTCATATTTAATCCTCAAACAATGTCCTGAACTAAGTTAAACTGACCCTCTGTTATTCATGAGAACCAAAACTTGAGATCAGAGAGCTAATGAGTGGTAGAGCAGGGATTGAACCCCAGTAGTCAGAACTTGCTTCACCAGGCTGTGCCAGTGAGATTTCTGAATCAATTCAGATAATATACTCTAATGGAGATCTTGATGTCAAAGAGAAGCAAAGATTTCTAGCAGTCTTTCAGTTTTCTTATGTAAGCAGCAAATACCCAAAAACATATGTCTGGCCCTAAACTCTTCTCAAAGCTCCAAACTGGTATATCAACTACTGTCTTGAAATCATTATTCGCATGTTCCAAGGTTATCTCAGAATCAACACCTGCAAAATGAACGTTTGATGTTCCCCCTTAAATCTACTCCTGTTTCTGGGCTATAAGAGATTATTATTGAGGGTATAAATAAGGCAAGTTTGAGTTTATATACTGTCTCATGTCTTCCATCCTTCTCTCCGATCCTGTTCCCTGTTCGGTATTCCCTCTTCAATGAATTCAAACTGTGCGCGACAGAAACTTGGGAATCAGTCTTGGATCTTGCCCAGCTCCTCACCATTCCTATATCCTATTCCCCATCAGTACAGCAGCCAGAATGATCTTTTCAGAATACAAATGTATCAGATTATGGGCTCTTCAGTGATTTTCCAGTGCTTTCAGTATAAAGAGCTGTATTCCTAAAGTGGTTCCATGCACTGGCTGTATCTGGTTCCTCAGCTCATTTTAAACCATGCTACCTCTTGTGCTCTGCATTGTTCACACTGGCTGTCTCTCTCTCAAGACAGGCCAAGGTATCTTCTCACACAGAATATTTGCATACATGTGTATTAGTCAGCTTAGATTGCCATAACAAAATACCACAGACTGGGTGGCTTACACAGCAGAATCTAATTTCCTAAAAATTCTGGAGGTTAAAAGTCCAAGATCAGGGTGCTAGCATGGTTGGTTTCTGGTGAAGACTCTCTGACTTATAAGTGACTGCCATGTCACTGTATGTTCTCATTTACATGATCTCTTCTTTGTGTGTGCACAGGGTGGGAGTGGGGAACGGGGGGTGGGGAGAGAGAGAGAGAGAGAGATAATTCTAAGGTACCTTTCCTTATTTCTTATTAGGGCACTGATCCCATCATGATGGCTGCTCCTGACCTCATCTAAATTTAAGTATCTCCCAAAGGGTAATCTCCAAATTCCATTACATTGGGGTTTAGGGCTTCAAAATATTATTTTTAGGGGGACACAATTCACAGCAATGCCTTTGCCTTGAACACCCTCCAAATTCCTTCTCATTGCTACCCTTAAAGAGCCACTTCCTGGACAGCCTTCTGTGATTCCTCTCTAGGAATGTCACCAATCCTCCTAAAACACAATTATGTTCCTTTCTTCTTAACACATATGACAGAGGAAATTTTACATTTACTCATATGATGACCTGAATAATGCCCCCACCTCTGTATTCTGTTGTAACCTCTGAAGGAAGGGACAATATCTTTTTCTACTCACCCTTATATCTCCAATGTATAAACATGTGCCTGTCATATATTACATACTCAATAAATAGATGCCACATGAAATAATAAATGGGAAAATGGTTCCTAATTTACATTTTTACTTTCCATCTAAATGACCTCAGATGGATCACTTAACTTCTCTGAGCCTTAGTATTCTCATCTTTAACATAAGAACCACCTGTAGTGCACCTAAAACAATTTAGGTGTAGTGCACCTTTAACAATTACCTTCTGCAGTGCACCTAAGACACAGTGTATTATGTGGCAGTTAGTAGGTGTTCAAAAATACAAGTTATTTTCAGGGGTGGGATGATGAAAGATTTTTATCATCCATCTCAAGTATCCTCATGAATGTTCAAAAATATTGAAAACAAAATAGGTTCATTGTTTTTGTTATTATCTAGATTCATGTGAGACATTTAAGTCACTGAAAGACACTAAGAATAGGAGATCTCTTTAAGAGAAGTATCGTAAAATCTAGCAAAAGTCAAGATGTAATGATGCTAGTAAGTTTGAAAGCCACAGATTAAAAAGCTATCCTTTTTATGTATACACTTAGAAATAACTTACTGAGAGATGAAAGTATCATATTTGAAAATATAAAAGTAACCAGAGTCTAGTTCCCATAACCAAAGTGGCCTGTCTGAGCTGAACTTCAATGCCCTTCAGCCTCTAGGAATACAGAATTCTAAATGGTTTATCAGGAGAGAAGTGCTGTCATTTCTCCACATGAGAGGGACTATTATCAGAAAATCATAATAAAAGAGATGAAAGTGATTTCATGACACTTGAATCTGCACTAGTGGATGGCTGCAGAAGATAAAGAAGAAACCGTAAGACAGGCCACCTCTCCTTTAAGGGATAATAATTTTTTTAAAGTGGGAATACGTAGTAATAAGCCAAAAGAGCAAGTCATAAAATGCTTGCCTATTATCTCAGAAAAGAACTAGAAAATATATTTTAAAAATTTTAAGCAAGAAAAGTGCAGAGGCCTTTATTCTGTATAATATCTCAAAGAGCTAGGATCTTAGGATCTTTAGGATCACTAAAATTTAAAACTTAATTATATATCATGCACATTTCAGGTGAATTATCTTCAAAGCCTATTAAGATTTTGGTAGTTACTGATTAGAAATATATACACTTGATATAACTTCAATAATAGAAATAATTTTAGCCACAACTGTGCTTGGAAATACTATTTTTCCCCAAGGGAGCACTTTTCTTGAGTTTTCCCGTTGTATGTTTAGCATTCTTATACTTGTTTATGGTTTTTCAGTGTCTCCTTCCCCCCAATTAGACTGTGAGCTCTTTGCATATAAGAACCTTATCTTATTTTGGCTAACCCCCAAAGCACCTGAATATGGCAGAAGCACAGCTTTTGTATACATTGACAGATGAGAAATCTTGACATTTTCAATAATATCAGTCACCATAAGTGGTGATGAGCAGGGAGAACTGGGAGTAGAGGAGAGTGCTGAAGCGGAGTCAGTAATGAACACAACTAAGCCACAGCACCATTGCATATACATTGTTACAATGAATTCTTGCAAAGTGGTACTGATAGAGAAGTGGAAATCAAATGGGAAATCAGTGGAAAGACAAATTCTGTACAGCTATCAATGAAAGAAAGCCATGAGCTATACATCTCACATTTAGTGGAACATTTTCTATGTACAAATAGGGTTCAGGGCATTCTACCCTGGAAGATGACACCTTGGCATACTGAATATTTTAAGCTAAAGGAATTTGAAAATATGGCAGAAGCTAGAAGGTCTCTCTGACCTTTCCCTGCCCTTCTCCGCTGAAGCAGGTCATGAAATTTAGTAGGAATTTTCTGACCTTTCCCTGAAGCAAGTCAGAAGACCCTCTCATATGAGGATGCGAGAGGTGCCCTTCTTATACTGGGAGGGAAAAAAAATCCTTATCTCCAAAGATGAAGGGATGCAGAGAGGAATCTGAATAAACCAGCCGTGCTAACTGTCCCTCAGTTTGTTACATGTAGTTCACACCCACTTCGTGCTATCATATTTTTCCATGACTCTCCATTTTACATCAAACCTACTGTTAAAAAAAACTGTTTTAACTGTTTCTTCAGGTCTTTATTTTCTTAGGAAACCTCCCTACGACGTAAAATATACATTAAATATATTTGTGTGCATTTCTCTTGTTAATATTTTGTTATAGCAGCCTCAGTCATGAATTTAGAAGGGTAGAGAAGGTAAAAAAATATTTTAGCAGTTCCCTACAGTGCCAAGCACTAGTCTAAACACATTACAAGTACTAATTTATAGGAAAATCGTAAGTCTTAGCTACTAACAGACAAGAAAACTGAGGCATAGAGATGTTGAAAGAAACTCACTTGGCCGGGCGTGGTGGCTCATGCCTGTAATCCCAGCACTTTGGGAGGCCGAGGCGGGTGGATCACCTGAGGTTGGGAGTTCAATACCAGCCTGACTGACCAGCAGAAACCCCATCTCTACTAAAAATACAAGAAAATTAGCAGGGCATGGTGGTGGATGCCTGTAGTCCCAGTTACCCAGGAGGTTGAGCCAGGAGAATCGCTTGAACCCTAGAGGCGGAGGTTGCAGTGAGCCGAGATTGCCCCATTGCACTCCAGCCTAGACAGCAAGAGCAAAACTCCATCTCAAAGGAAAAAAAGAAAAAAGAAACTTAGTTAAGGTGATGCAATTATTACATAAGAGAGCTTTTTGTCTCTTCACCACAATCTATCATTGCCTACCCCAGTCAAGAAGCTTAATTTGGTTTTAATTATGTGGAGGGAAAATGAGGATTAGGGTTAAAATTATGTCTGTTTAAAGATGATAATTCTAATTATTTATTGTACTTTCAATCTAACATACTCTCTATCTATTAGATAGATTGAAATAAAAATAGCACAGCATGGGTAACTAAATTATTTTTCTTTACTGTTTTCTTTCCAATATCGGAGGTGGAGGGAGGAGTAGGTGCAAATCATTTATAATTTATTCATAATTGGAGAATGTAAAGTACATCCATATCAAATATCGTTAACCTCATTTAAGAAAAATTCTCTTCAATGTCATCTTGAACTTTATTTTCTTTGGAGAGTTTATTTTTCCAGCAAATAAACTTGACAAGCAAGTGTGTAATATTTTCTATGGAATTTGCCAACTTCAGAAATTAAATTATCAGTGTTAAAGGGGCTTGGTTCCTATAATAACATTTTTAGGTATGTTATCCGCAAGGAACTTCTCACAGTGTCGTGGGAAATTCCAGTTTGGAGAGCAGATGATTAAAATAATTGAATCTAAATAAGGCTTGTAAGTTTTGGTTCTTGCTTTTCTGACTCCAAGTATAATTCTCCGTATTCTTTTTTTCTCACACATTTGTGATTTGTTTTTTTTTTGACTAACAACCATGAACGACTGTCTCAGGCTTCTTTTCAAAATTATTTATGCGATGTGTTAAGATAAGAAGATAAGTTAAACATGGCAGTTTGGTGCAGGCCAACCTTCACAGGTGTTTTGACTTCATGATGATCATGGTGGTTCAGAAGCTGGCTCTTACCTTTTCAGGTATAAAAACATTGTCATGCATCATAGAGTTGATAAATCAATGGAAAACTGACATACATTACCCAAATGTATAAAACACTGTTGCATAAAGACAATCCCAAATTTTACTTATATAGATGATTTATGTAGTGTTCACCTAATAAGAAACATATATAGTGAAAATGAAGTTATCATTTAAAGATTGCTTTGTAGATCTAGAATCAGGGGATACAAAAGGGCAATTGCATCAAGCTGATAAAAATCAATGCATGGGTTTTTAGTGTGGCAGGCAGAGGTGACTGCTAAGCAAACTAGAATACTTCTCATAGACAGGGCCGAAGACACAATAATCAATTCTTATCAAGAAATGCTTCTTTTATATAATCCTTGGAAGATGGCATGACATAGGGTCAAGAGCAGACTTTAGAGTCAAATTCTGCTACTACCGTACGATCTTGACTATAATCTCTACAAATTTCAACTCCCTCACCTAAAATGGGTACAATAATACCTTCTTCACAGAGTTTTGAGAATATTAAATTCAACAACAAAACCAGAAATGCTTAGTCTAGTGTCAATATAACAAAGTGGTTTTCTTCCTTTTTATGCAGAACATTGTGACAGTGGTATCTGATTCACTCCATTCAGAAGGTAGAGACCCTATTCCCTTATTTTTTGTATTTCCACATCTAAATCATCCATAGAGTTATAAATCAGAGTTCACTGTGGAATATTCCATTGATTAACCTCATTCAATAAGTATTATTTCTTACTAGCTTTTCTTTTAGAAAGCAACTGTCTCTTGGAGACCTTAGAATTCCATACAATAACCTTCAACATAACAGTTAAGTTGATCAGATAATATTTACCTCTTACTGACCTTTGATTCCCATCTACAATTTCTTCATCTTTATTCGTGTACATAAAGAGTAAACATAAATGACACATATAAGCTAAGTATTAAATAATCTATGAAACAACAGGAAAAAAAGGATATAGCTTTAAGAATGCTTACAATTACAACTATTTTTCCTAAGGAACAGTTACTGGAATCATTTAGTACAGACAACTGTTAACAAAGCTTTGCCATTTGATGCCATAAATTATGAAACTCAAATACATACCATTTGGAAGTACATTTTCTTTGCTTAATTAACTGCACTCACTCTTACAAGGTTTTCTGAGAAAAATTTAAGAAGAGTAGTTGAGGTAGTTGAGTGTGTGTTTGAAATCTGGACTTTAGGGTCATCTCTGACCCGTCTACCTAATGGTATATGTCCTTGACAAGTTACAATACCTCTGAGTCTTAGCTTCTGTATCAATAAAGTTGAACTATTGGGCTTATTTTGAGGATGAAATTCTATCATATATAATTTACTTAGCATAGCAACTGCCATAGAAATACTAAATAACCACACTGTTATTTTTATCAATTGTAGTAATTTGCTAATGTTACAATGTTAGCCCCAAAGCATACATACCTACCTACATATATACAGATATATGTTCATAAATATACTTTTCAACACAAAAAACACTAAGCCATCACAGCACAAATGTGAAAAGACTCTCACATAAATCACTAAGTAAGTATGTAATATTTAGTTTGGCACATAGCTAAAACTACAAAAAAAATCCCACCCCACACTCTACCCATGAAGGGGGAGGGTCAAGAGAATTCATGTCAACATAATTACCAATATGTGTCACCATCCATCAGGATCAACATACAACCCTGTGGCTATTGGCAAGAAAAGAAACATGCAAAAGTCAGCTAGTGGCAAAGACATGTCACTTTCTATTATTACTAAGAGAACAAAATAGAATATTTCTCTGATAGTAAAGTACTTTCCCAGTTTAAATTTAGCACCACATTTCTTATGATTATGAAGTTTTGCACTCTATTTTAAATCAGATACAATGATTTTGCATCACAAGCAGTAGGTTAACTAAGAAAGCCAAGAGGAAAATTTTCAAATGTATGTGTGTATTCCCTCTGGTGCTTTGTCCCCTCCTAAGAGCAAAGTGGAGCCAAATAAAACCCAAAAGATGTGAAAAGTGAAAATATGTTATCACCATTTCAAGTTCAAGAACTTAGGCTGTTTTCATAAGAAGACAAACCAGCACGTCAGGATGGAATACACTGCTGTCTTCTGGAAGATCGGTTAAGCAGATAAACGTTAGTCTAGGACAGCTTTTAAAGACTGTAAAGAGAGTAGTAAAATACACGGGTAACACCGTTATATTTTAAATCAAGTTTCATGCTCTGAAAGTCAACCATTAAAGCAGACTTTTCTTCTTCGCCTCTTTGATACTGTATTTCCATACTATGTGCCAAAGCATTATTTCCACACTGCATATAACACAATCTAATGTAACTTACAGGCCAAAATTATTAGCTATATCCACACATGACATTTTAGCAGAGATCTCGCTCATCATTACTATATATTTTGCTATGTTATTCATTCATCTACAAAGTTCTGTGAGCCTCAACCCTGGATTGACACAATCAGATGACTGTTCTGCCAATGGATCCCAACTATGCTGCCAAGGGTAGAAAAAAAATCACACAAGAGAGGAGGTAGGTGCCCCGGCAAAGGCTTGTTATCCAACTCCACCTGGGTCCTTGGTGCAACCTAGCAATTCCCTTTAGGTCCTAGTCTGTGTGCTTTCCCACTACTCTCAGGGGATTTCTCCAAACTTTGTCCTTAAAGTCAAAATCCACTACTACATCGCCTTCCCTCTCACAGCAAATGGTTTCATTTTCTATACCACAGAAAAGAGAAACCATCAAAGGGTGGCTTGCTCCATAGTCTGCATAAACTTACAGTTCTTTCTTTCTTTCTTTTCTCTCAGGAGAGAAAGAGGCAGCACTACCTGCGCAAGTTTAATCTATTCACCTTTCTTCTCCCTGGAGTTTAGGGATTCACTCCATCATGTGTCATCTCTCCCTCCATATCTATAAAAGTTTCTCTTATTTTTATAGTATTATCATGATAACGGGTTCTCAATCCAAAGCAAAAAAAAAAAAAAAA
>NW_012110363.1:1274016-1333860 GCF_000951045.1 Mandrillus leucophaeus | reverse complement strand
AAAAAAAAAAAAAAAAGTCCATCTCTTTCTTGATGCAATGTCCCTCTGTAGTTATTGCCCAACCATTAGCTGTTAAAAGGGGTATCTGTACTTTTTAGTTTCCATTTGCACCCATTCATTGCTCAATACATTGCAATCAGGCTTTGTCATGAGCATTTCTTTCCAATTGCCCTTTATAAAGTCAACAATAACCTCCTTGAGGTATTGTCTAATGCATTATTCTTAGTCCTTACCTTAATTTCTCTGTGGAATTTTGAATCTTGAACTTCTCTCTTCAGCTATGGTGATTACTACTGTGCTATTTTGCTCTCCTTCTAACCTCCCTGTTCACGTCTTCTCACTCTCTGATGTTATCTCTTTTTATTCTGTTTATCTATAAATTTTTATTTCTTGTCATCAGTCTGAGGACCCATACCATCTCATCACATAGTTTTAATTGCTTCATACATAAATGACAGTGCAAAAATTGTCAACATCCCAGATCTCCAGCCTGAACTCCAAATAGATTTATCTCTTAGACATCCTCCTTGGTTCCTCAGTGATTTACAGCCAAATCAAAGTCAACATGCTTAATATAGAACATTTTTACTGTTCCTCCTAACAATGCTTTTTCTCTAAATTCCCTACACAGTATCTAACCAATTACTGAAGCCAGAGGCTTGTGAGTCACTCTAGATTTCTTCTTCTTATTCATCCCCCACACCCAATTAATCACCAGCGCTTACATGTTTACCTACTAAAGGTCTTGGGTTTGTGAATTATCCACTTATCCCAATTGCCATTGTCTTTTTACTTGGCATATATATGCAAACCTTACCTCAGATTTAGAAAGAAGTAAAGTGAAAAAATTAGGAAAGAAGGAAAGAAAGCAAGGAAGGAAGGAAGAAAGGAAGGAAGGAAGGAAGGGAGGGAGGGAGGGAGGGAGGGAAGGAGGGAAGGAGGGAGTGAGGATGGAAGGAAAGGTGAGCTAGATATAACTTTCTAATCATCTTCCTTGGTTCAAGTCCTCACCATCTCAAATATGGATTATCTACAGTAGCCTCCTAAATGACTCCTTCCATCCTTATCCTTCCTGTCAAAGATATAGCTCCCAAATATAAATCAGATTATAATACAACCCAGATTACAATCCTTCAATTTATTCCCAATTTAGGATTGCCCAAACTACTTTAACAATTAGACCCAGCTGTCATAACCCAAGCACTGGTAATGTCATCTTTTACTTCTAGTGTTACACTAGTATCAGTCAGGCTGATAGAGGCTCTGGCATCTTCAACATATGACAGCCAAGCTTATTCAGAACATCACCATCCAAATGAGACAGAAGATGACCCCTATAGGAGAGGCACCTATCACTGCCACTTTTCATTCCTAGAACTCAGTCATATGGCTACATCCTGTTCTGAGTGGGGTTGAAATATAGGCAAGCTATGACCAAAGAAGAAAAAAGATTCAGGTCGTGTACTATCAGCCTCTGCCTTATTTCCCCACAGATGCAACATAAATTCAAATTTCTTTTGTTAACACACTACATCTGTCTACTCTCTGTCATCTAGCATTAACTCCTCCATACTGATCCATGCAACCTGTGTGTTAGATATAACCAGATTGCTTTCCTTAGCCTTGTTACGCTCCATTGTACCTTCATGACATCACCAGGGATGTTTCCCTCTGCTTAAGTCACCATTGGCCCTACTCCCCCTTTCTTCCTTTAGCTAAATTCTTCACTTTCATAATCTACTTTAGGCCACACTCTACAACACCCAGTTGGATATAGGTGGCCTTCACTTGTGTTCCTACAGCACCCTGCAGAAGCACTGAACAAAATGATATATAAACATAGACTTATGTGTCCATTTTCTCCAATAACTGTGTATCAGTCAATTGTATTCCACTGAATACAATGAAATGTATTTATCAGGGTGATTATGTAAGATAATATTTCCATCAGCACATTGAAAATTATCCCCATGTTTTTTCTAAAACTAATTAAATTAGGGCCGTTTTGGTAGCAAAAAAAAGAATTCAATATTAAAGACAGATTTTCCCTTACTAAACATTTTAAATATTTGTATTTGTCAATTAGGTATTTTGGAAATTGTGCTCCAACAGTCTCTGTGAAAATGCAGGTTCTTGAACTTTACTTTTTACCAGTTTAATGTAAATTAATGACTGAGAGCCCATGTGATATTGACTGATTAACTGTATCATAGACAGCACAAATATATACACACATATACATGCAAGTGTGTAGACACTTGTGATTATGAGTATTTTATTTTTATGTCTTCATAAACAAATGAGACAAATCACAAGTTATTTTGGGGAACTGCAATTTGATAGTCCTCATGTATGTACAAAGAAAGCTTGGATTAGAATTTAAATAAAATTTGCTATGTAGACATTCTTTAGTTTAATTAGATCCCATTTGCCAATTGTAGCTTTTGTTGCAATTGCTTTTGACATTTTTTCATGAAGTCCTTACCCATGCCTATGTCCTGAATGGTATTACCTAGGTTTTCTTCTGGAGTTTTTATGGTTTGGGGTTTTACATTTAAATCTTTAGTCCATTTTGAGTTAATTTTTGTATAGGTGTAAGGAAGGGGTCCAGTTTTAGTTTTCTGCATATGACTAGCTAGTTTTCCCAGCACCATTTACTGAATAGGAGATCCTTTCCCCATTGCTTGTTTTTGTCATGTTTATCAAAGATAAGATGGTTGTAGATGTGTGATGTTATTTTGGAGGTCTCTGTTCTGCTCCATTGGTCTATACATCTGTTTTGGTACCAGTATCATGCTGTTTTGGTTACTGTAGCCTTGTAATATAGTTTGAAGTCAGGTAGTGTAATGCTACAGTTTGTTCTTTCTGCTTAGGATTTTCTTGGCTATATGGGGCCTTCTCTGATTCCATATGAAATTTAAAATAGTTTTTTCTAATTCTGTGAAGAATGTCAATGGTAGTTTGATGAGAATAGCATTGAATCTATAAATTACTTTGGGCAGTATGACCATTTTCACAATATTGATTCTTCTATCCATAAGGATGGGTCAATAGGTGCAGCAAACCACCGTGGCACACATATACGTATGTAACAAGCCTGTACATTCTGCATATGTATCCCATTTTTTTAGAGGAAATTTTTAAAAAATAATTTAAATAAAATTAATTTTAAAATAGTTTTTTTCTTGATTCAATATAAGTCAAAGAATTCTAAGTGAATTTTAAACATCTACCTTTATTAATTTAAGAGTTAATAAGATTTAAACAAAAAGAAATCATTTACTGAGTTTGGGAAAACAAAACACTTTGCTGAAATAATCGTATTTTATTAGAAGCATAGTAATGTATTAAATTGAGATGACCTGAATTCAATTTCCTTACTTACCATTTACAAAATGTGTGACATTGGGAAAATTAGTTTGTATCCATGATCCTGCAGAATTTCAAATGCTAAATGGAGATTTAGCTCATGGTTAAGAGATCAATGCTATAAAGAGACTTTCTTTTAAAAAAACATTTTTAAAAAGTTATCTTTTCAACGACATAACAAGCTTTTGTGGCAAGCTAGTGTTGAGTACTGGACCAGGTTATCCTTGAACTTTAGAGGGTCATTCTACCATTTTACATGTGAATAAGCTCCTTCTTAATAAAGTTAGATATTCATGTGGATCGTTTTATGTGAGTGTGCCTGCAGCTTTTCATGTATATAAATATACACACACACACACAAACACGTACACACATCCCCTGGTATGAGGAAGTCAGTGGAGGGAGGGGTTCAGTCTGGCCGGGAAGAGTATTTTATTACTGTTAATGTTTACGATTACCAGCACGTAGTGGTAATAAAAGTCACCTGGCTTTTATTTGTTTTATTATTGTTTTTAATTCTCTAATGACAGCATATCCTGAAATAGCCTGCATCCAGATCTCACTGCCCCGACCACTGATTACTCCACTGTAAATATGTACATTTATTCACGAATAAGCAGTATTATCAAAACACTATTAGAACACTTTTTTCTTTCTTTTCTCACACCAAATCACCACTATAAAAAAAAGTCTCAGTGATGAAAGGCAGCTATTTACATCAAGCTATCCAAAACTCGACAATATACATCTTACATACTTTTTTTGGTTTGTTTGTTTGGGTTTCTTTGGTTTTTTTTTTTTTTTGAGGCTAGAGTCCCGCTCTGTCGCCCAGGCTGGAGTGCAGCGGCATGATCTTGGTTCACTACACCCTCCGCCTCCTGGATTCAAGTGATTCTCCTGCCTCAGCCTCCTGAGTAACTGGGATTACAGGTGTGTGCCACCACGCCTGGCTAATTGTTTGTATTTTTAGTAGAGACGGGATTTCACCGTGTTAGCCAGGATGGTCTCGATCTCCTGACCTCGTGATCCGCCTGGTTGTCTGACAAAAGTGCTGGGATTACAGGCGTGAGCCACCGCGCCCAGCCTTATGTACCTTCTAATACTCATCAAAGAAAGTTGTCTGCTGATTAAGGGCTCAGTTTAAAAAATCTAAAAATCTAAAAAGAAAAATACACTTGGCAAATAGTACGTTCTTGTTAGCTCCCTCTAGCAACACAGGTAGACCCCTGGTATTCTTAATATCATTCTCCCTCTCCATAAAAACTGTGGAAGGCTCTACATGAGAAACGTCTGTTTTTCATTTCTTTTCAGAATTTTGTTTAATGTTTGGATGTCAACAACTACTAGTTCTGTTTTCATTGGTCAGTTTTCTGTTCTGGGCCGAAAGTGTTGCATGCTTCTCATCATCATAGGCGGTATTTCCTGAGGACCTACTAAGTCTGCTTTCAATGGAAGCAATCAAGAGTTAGGGCTGAGCTTTCCTGTTTGCTTTGCACATATGCTTCTCTCTCTCTCCTAGGGAGAGGTTAAGGCCTTTGATCTCTATTCTTCCTCAGCAGGATCACCTTTTATCTACTCTGCTTCCCCAGGAGGACAGGGCACTAGAGTGGCTGCCTTCTCTGTTCCTAATAAATTAATTAACAACCTGGGAGACTTAAATGATTTGGAAGGATCCTAAAATCCTCTCACTTGATACTTTCACAAAATAGAATATGTTTATTCATTTTACAAGACCTGTATTTTTAGATCAATGACCTTTGGATGTATGATTCATTCTGATTTCATTTTTTTTCCCAGCGGGTGCAGTTTCACATAAGCCTATTTAAAAACAATAAAGCAAGCAATGTTTTAAATGGAATATAATCTATTCTACACCTGTTTCCTTAGACTATTTTGATAGAAGTGAGTGGTTTCTATGATAAATTGTACTTTTACTATGCAATATACAACTAAAATATTTATATATTTCCCACGATTTTTTAATGTCATTTTCAGGGAAAAAGCCATACATAAAAACCAAGGTATTTTTAGTTGAAATGACAGAATATTTTCTAAGCATAATTTAGCTGAGCAAGAATTTATTTTTTAGAGTTTTTTCTCAGTTTTTGTGTCTTCTTATGTAACGAAAAATGCATCTGGATAGAAATAACTCCTGTAGATAAAAATTGTGTAGCACAATCTGCTTACATGATTTTGTCCATTTTGGTCAACAGAATCTTGAATGTAATGATCAAGAGTTTCCAATAGATCTTGATATCTCTATGTAACCATAGAAACTAATATTTACCTAGAAATAAGATCAAGACATAAAAACTATCTCTTGAGGAGGACTGCATTTACAATCTAGAAAGACAATTATAAAGTTTACTATAAATATTTTCTAATGATACACTATGACTATATTTCCCCCTTTGTTCTCACTCAGTATCCTCTTACATTACTTTATGTGTTAGAAGCAAACAATCCTTTCCTACCATCTCCACTTTGTTTCTGGAATATTCACTTGTTTCTACCATCAGTGGATGAAATTTCCAATCAGGTACCATAAATTTCAGAATCACTCTTGGATTGAGTGACCATATAAATTATCATCCAAATCATCTCACTGTTGAAAAGTGAAAGGATAGCTATTTATTATCTATACAAGGGCATCAGGTGAAATCAAAGTTGGTCTATGCAAATCAGGGTATATAGTCACATTATTTTTAGATGATCTAAAAGTCCAATCTAGTTTTATCCACCATAATAACAAGCCTTCAGCTCTTGTTTAATTACTCTTCTCTCCAGCACCAACTCAAACCTGCTGCAAGAGTGAAAGCCTACGCACAAAAAGGGGACAAAGTGGGCTTTTTTTTTCCTTGCCTTACCTCCTTCCCTATTTATGTGATAGTGCTTTGGTATATTCCAACATGGTATGTAGAAGAGAGGTAAGAAAGATAGAGAAACATGTCTCGACTGATGGATACAGTTGTCAAGTGGTATTGGCGATCAGACATGTTGTCCAAAACAGACTCTCAGATTCCACACTGAGGACATAAGAATGCACTTCTAGTGTGGCAGGCCATGCCTCTCCTCTATAAGGGCATTTATGGTTCTCTATTCAACACTTGAGCTTCTGGGGATTCTTTCCTCTGTGATATTTATCACATCTCCAGATAGTCCTCTCAGACAGAGTCCCTATCCAAACAACCCCAGGCTACCTCTCTTCCATAAACCCCACAATTGGTCCATGGCAAAGACCCATGCCATGAATAGAAGTGTGGCTTGCTTTCCATACCACATCCCCTTGATCTTTCTGCTACAGACAGCCTCTTACCTTTGATTTCTCCTAGCAAGAATAACCTCAGCCTGGGTCTCCCCAGCCTTACGGAACACATGCTAAATCCTCTAAGGAATGTTCCTGAAGCCTCTCTTTGTCACTTGGTACAAGTGAAAGTGAAGCTCTCCACCATCTTCCTCTATGGGGAGGGGTGGTGGTGAGTCAGGGAAAGTCAAAGGCATATCAGCAACTCACTCCGAAATGATCCCCACCAAAATCACTGGCCTCTTTAGCTCTCTTTATAAAGGTTGGAGGCGAGTGATTGGCTAATGAAGATTTGCTTTTACTATTTTGTAGTCTGTCTTGTATCAGTGATCCAGCATTTTGCTTTGGGCTGTGGAAGTGCTTGCCATTGATTGTTTACTTATTCTTGGCTTTTAGAGTCTCTGGAAAAACACCCAAGAATCAGGGACAAGCTTATTAAACATTGTGTTACACGTGAAAATGAAATGTGTAAATTAATGTACATATAGTGTCTAGTTCAATTACTGGCATATGGTAGTTGCCCAACAAATGATAGCTTAAAACACAAAAATGGCCAGGCATGGTCGTTCACGTCTGTAATCCCAGCACTTTGGGAGGCTGAGGCAGGTGGATCACCTGAGGTCAGGAGTTCAAGACCAGCCTGCCCAACATGGTGAAACCCTGTCACTACTAAAAATACAAAAATTAGTCAGGCATGATGGCAGATGCCTGTAATCCCAGCTACTTGGGAGGATGAGACGAGAGAATCATTTGATCCCAGGAGGAGGAGGTTGCAGTGAGCCGAGATCAAGCCATTGCACTCTAGCCTGGGTGACTAAGCGAAACTTCGTCTCAAAAAAAAAAAAAAAAAAAAAAAACCCACAAAAATGAAGAGTCTCTAAGGGACTCAGTGATCTGGCAACTGTAAGTCTAATTTTCTGGTCTCCAAATTGCTCGTCTCATGACCACTGCTCTAAGGTAACTACTTCCAGCTTGAGAACTCTTAGTATGGAGTTTAAGGAGTTGTTTATGTTTTGTGCAGAGGTCCGTCTCTAAGTAATTTCTCTTTATCCAGTGATTTCTGTAGAAATTATATTCTGAAAATATCAGGTTAGGTAACGTTGTACTACTCATGATCCCTACTGAATCCTTTTTATATCTGTGTTCTCTGAAAGCAATGTTTTATCAATAGCAGTAGTTTTGGACTTTGAGGCTCAGAGTGTTTTGTGACAAGTTAATGAAAGTTATAAACCTTTTCAGTAGAAAACGTGCATTCACACACACACATATTTTGACTATAATTTCAAGAGGTCCTGTGTTCCTTGAAGTCCAATATTTGGAGAGCCCGGATTGCAGGTTCTTCAGGTTCCCGAGAACAGAGTCGCTGCATTGAAATGGTGTGAGAGGAGAGGATGGAAGTATTCATGATTATTCCACAGCCTTTTGGAGGGAAGATAATTTTTTTGCCTGGAATCCAAACCTAACAATGATTCCCCCTTGAGTAAACATATGCTCTCTGTGAAACTGTTGCTTGTCTTGTTAAAACCATTGGCTGATCTTTCCTTCTTCCCTTCCTCCTGGCCATTATTACTGCCACTATTATCACCCTGCTTCATTTTACGCAAAGTCTAGAAGCATAAACGGAGTCCTGGTGTTTTTTCACTTCTTGCTTAATGATTTCACTTCACCAAGACATCAACAAATATGTACACATGATTGATTTCCCCTCAGTAACTTACCGTTTTCTTCAATATCATCAATGTCCATCCAAGCAGAGATACTGCAATGTCCATAGATACTTATCCTATTGGCTCATGAACAGCTGTAAACACCAACATGTGGAGCTGCAAAGCAGCTCATTTTACCTAAACGATTGCATTAAGGACGATAGATAGCCACAAGGAAGAGTTGGACATGGGCGGGGTTAGAGAGGGAAGAAACACATGCCATGGTTCTTTAGGCTAAATACTGTGAATGGTATTCATATGTGTCTCTGTTGTAGCAATGGTTATACTTAAGTTGTTGTTCCCCTACTTTTGTGACCTGTTTGGGACTGCTATAATAGCTTTCAACAGTGGATAAAAATATTACAGACCATCAGACTTTCCTCAGAGGACTTCTTTTTTATGTCAAAGACCTTCAGTGAATGTGTTGTCTTGCTTTTCTGAAGAAAATAGTTTTACAGACAGAATTACATCCTCTTACAGTTTTGTCCTGAGCAGAGTACAGCTCTTATATGTATATGTATGTATTTCTATCCTCTGGCTTTTAATATCTTCTGACTAACTTTAGGGCAAAGATGGTAGTGAGAATATTGGTAGGGCTAGACCTTGGTAAATTATAAAATAAATGCACTGAATTCATTCTTCTTTACTCTTCCTGCTCCAAGCTACCTCTTCTAACTAAGCCTTGATATAGTCAAAGTATTAAGATAATTCCCCAAAACACGAACTAAAAAGCTAAACAATCTGTCTGACAAGCTCGTTTCCTAGCCATGGGGGTCTCTGAATTTTATTAGACTGTCAGCTCCTTGAGGGCAGAGACCATGTCTTTAAAAAAAAATCTATATTTGATCTCTAGTGCCTATAACAGTAATTATCCCAAAGTAAGTGGACAGTAAATACTCAAATGAATGAAAAAGGATAAAAATTTTATAATTCATTTTAATGTTATATCTATCTTCAAGTTTATTGACATGTTTAAGAGTTCTGAAGACCCTAAACAATAATTTCACTGATTGAAAGAGCATTGTCTTGGATACAACCACCCAATAGGCTGGGTGCATCATTTTCTGATCCTTGTAGAAATTATACACCTTCAGGCTGGGCATGGTGGCTGACACCTGTAATCCCAGCACTTTGGGAGGCCGAGGCAAGCGGATTGCTTGAGCTCAGGAGTTCGAGCCCAGCCTGGGCAACATGATGAAACCCCATCTATACCAAAAATACAAGAAATTAGACAGGCATGGTGGCGTGTACCTGTAGTCCCAGCTACTCAGGAGGCTGAGGTGGGAGGATCCCTTGAGCCTGGGAGGTGGAGGTTGCAGTAAGCCGGGGTTGAGTTACTACTGCACTCCAGACTGGGTGACAAAGTAAGACTTTGTCTCAAAAAAAAAAAAAATGAAACTATACCCCTTCATTAATATTAAATATAGATATACATAATTGTTGATGAAGAAAGACAGAAAGAGAAGCATTAATAACTGGTACTCAAAGCATCTCTATAACTCTATCTTTAGTGAAAACTCTGAGGGAGACTGCCTTATAAAAGAGTACATTTGTCATTTTGATAACTGATCCTTCTACCATGGGGTCCAGATGCAGTAGCCTTATACTGAACTCCACTAATGGGGAAAAGTGTTACTGCCCCATTTCTATGTATGAGAAACCCACCAGAGATATCAGAGCTCTGAAGAGAGAATTTCTGTAGAGAACAGAATGAGCCTCTTGATCACTAAAAATAACCAAGGATATTTATCAAAAAAAAAAGTTTGGCCATATAAGTAGTATAAATAATCCCAGAGAAAATGTGTTGGTCTTCATCCTAAGATAATATTGAGTTTCTATGGGTATTTATGTGTTGGCAAAGGAAGGTAGGAGGAGTGCCAGTTTTTTTTATATACTTGTGCCCACAATAGCACCAAGTGATTTATCAGATACAGTATAATAAGAAGATCACTTGACTACCTGAAGGTGCAGGGATTTTTTTTCAACTATTCAAAATAACTGGTTTTTGAGAACATATGGTGGAACACTGGCAATTTTCCAGTATACACACTGCATACTCACACATGCACACACATGCCCACAAGACATTGGGATTTTTAATTTTCAAAGTAAACTTATCTTCTGAGTTAAATTATTTGATAGTCAATACCAATAAAACCAAAAGTTTGATTGTCAAATGTGCACATCATTTAGTGTTTCATCCTCAACATTTCCTTAATGGTTACACTCAGTCACATGTGTACAGAGCTTTTACTATGGTCATATGAATGCTGGGAGATATATTTCTGAGATTTTTTCCAGTTATAGCATTAGATGCATTCTGTTTTTTCACACTTTTCGAATTTACTTTATGATCAGTTACATGACTGTGAGAATTTGCTCCAGGTTAGGAGTCCAATTTGTGACCACAATACAATAAAATTGGTTTATATAGAAAGAAATCTTCAGCTGGAGTGATTATCCCTATTTTAACTAAATGAGTTTATTTTCAACATACTATTCTCAATAACAAAAACTGTATAATTTTTCAAGAATAATACATACGCTTTATGTGATATAGCTTCTGCAGAGGATTTATATTTTAGTCTTTATTGTGTCATGAAAAGAAATGGAAAAGTTAAGAGTCAAAATATCCCAGCACTTTGGGAGGCCAAGGTGGGAAGATCACGTGGCCAGGAGATTGAGACCATCCTAGCTAACACGGTGAAACCCCATCTCTACTAAAAATATAAAAAATTAGCCAGGCGTGGTGGCACACACCTGTACTCCCAGATACTAGGGAGGCTGAGGCAGGAGAATCGCTTGAACCCGGGAGGCAGAGGTTGCAGTGAGCCAAGATTGCACCATGGCACTTCAGCCTGGGCCACAGAGCGAGACTTCATCTCGAAAAAAAAAAAAAGAGTCAAGGTAAAAGTTGTATAAGTTAATCAAACATGTGAACTCACAGTGACCCCCACAGTTTGCACAGTTTGCAGGCCTGAACATACATAGATACACAAGAATATGTTGAGCAACTTTACCCTCCTCACAATCTGGGGTACCTCTTCTGTTTCTATATTTGATCAGCAAAGGTCATCCTGTACTTACTCATCATTTCAAGTTAACAGTAGCTCTGGAATTTATGCTGTACTGAAGTAACTGTGTGTAATTCTACCTACAAGGAATCATGTGAAAGAAGAAGTCATTTAATTGCAACACCATTATAAAGTCAGAAAGCAAAAATGCAATTTTAAAACAAAAGCTATTTCAAGACATATGGTACAAAAGGAAGAGGCAGTGGGTCAGGGAAACTGGGTTCCCATTAGGATGTGCCAACTTCGTCGTGTGACTTTACAGAAAGCACATAGCCTTTCTGGATTGCAGTTCCTATATTTACAAAGCAGATGAGGTGGGGTGGGTATCTGCTGAGTCTCTTTCCAGTCTGAGCTTTTCTGTTCTCATTCTGGAAGCTACAAGAAGGACAGGCAAATCGGTATTTTCACAGATCATTGGCCTTCCTGAGGTTTAGTTCAAGGGAAAAGGGCTTCCTCCCACAGTCATTTTATGCTTCAGCAGAAAATGCAGAAAAAAATGCTTCAGATAAGTATGAACATCTTCATTAATAAAATCGACTTCCCTCATGTTCTTAGTCATGATGCTTGAGAGACCCACCAAATTCTCTACTTTGGTTCAAGAAAAGGAAAGAAGGCCATAAAATACAAGTGTTACCTGGGACAATAGACATACTAGATCAATGTCTCTTACAAGTCTTGATTAATTTTTGACAATTTTACACTCTTAAAAATTACTATGTATCAACACAAAAACCTGCACATGGATGTTTTTAGTAGCTTTCTTTATAATTTTTGCAAAAACATCGAAGCAACCAAGATGTCTTTTAGTAGGTAAACAGATAAACAGACTGGCCTTTTCCTTAGCTCTTAGTAGGATTACACATGCAAGCATGCCCACCCCAGTGAAAATGCCCTCTAGATCACCGGATCAAAAGGAGTAGGTATCAAGCATGCATGAATGCAGCTCAAAACACTTTGCTCAACCACACCCCCACGGGAAACAGCAGTGATAAATCCTTAGTAATAAATGAAAGTTTGACCAAGCCATACTAATATTTGGGGTTGGTTAATTTCATGCCAGTCAAGTGGCCATAAGATTAACCCAAGCTAATAGAACTTGGCGTAAAGAGTGTTTAAGGTCTACCCTCAATAAAGCTAAACTCCATTTAAGCTGTAAAAAAACTCCAGCTGAAATAAAATATACTACAAAAGTGGCTTTAATATCCTGAAGACACAATAGCTAAGATCCAAACTTGGATTAGATACCCCATTATGCTCAGCTCTAAACTCTAATAGTTACATTAACAAAACCACTCACCAGAGTACTACAAGAAACAGCTTAAAACTCAAAGGACTTGGTGGTGCTTTATATCCCTCTAGAGGAGCCTGTTCTATATTGATAAACCCTGATGCACCTCAGCACCTCTTGCCACCAGCCTATATACCGCCATCTTCAGCAAACCCTAAAAAGATCACAATGTAAGCACAAATACACACATAAAAACATTAGGTCAGGTCGGGCACAGTGGCTCACACCTGTAATCCCAGAACTTTGGGAGGCCGAGGCAGGCGGATCACCAGGTCAGGAAATCGAGGCCATCCTGGGTAACATGGTGAAACCCTGTGTCTACTAAAAATACAAAAAATTAGCTGGGCATGGTGGTGTGTGCCCATAGTCCCAGTTACTCGGGAGACTGAAGCAGGAGAATGGCGTGAACCCAGGAGGTGGAGCTTGCAGTGAGCCCAGATCAGGCCACTGTAGTCCAGCCTGGGCAACAGAGCGAGACTCTGTCTCAAAAAACAAAAAACAAAAAACGTTAGGTCAAGGTGTAGCCCATGAAGTGTCATGAAATGGGCTACATTTTCTATGTCCAGAAAATTTCACAACAACTTTTATGAAATCTAAGAGCTCAAGGAGGATTTAGCAGTAAACCAAGAGCAAAGTGCTTGGTTGAATAAGACCACGAAGCATGCACACACCGCCCGTCACCCTCCTCAAATATCACTGTAGAAATCACTATTACTAATAGTTTTATATGCACATATAGAAGAGATAAGTTGTAACATGTTAAGCATACTGGAAAGTGTGCTTGGACAAACCAAAGTGTAGCTTAAACCAAAGCATCTGGCTTACACCTGGAAGATTTCACTGTGACCTGATCACTTTGAGCTAACTCTAGTACCAAACCTCGCTAAAAAATATTATTAAACTATCTTAATCAGGTGATTTACTTTAAAAAAAAGTATAGGTGATAGAAATTTTTACCATGGCGCAATAGACGTAGTACCATAAGGGAAAGATGAAAGAACTATATCAAGCACTAAAAAGCAAAGACAAGCCCATATACTTTCTGCATAATGTATTAACTAGAAATACTTTACACAGAGAACTAAAGCCAAGTCCCCCCAAAACAGAAGAGCTACCCAAGAATAGCTGACAGAGCACACTCACCTATGTGGCAAAGTAGTGGGAAGATTCATCAGCAGCGGTGACAAGCCTACCAAGCCTGGTAATAGCTGGTTATCCAAGATAGAATCTTAATTCAACTTTAAACTTAGCCACAGAATTACTTAATTTCCCAGTAAGTGTAACCGTCAGTCTAAAGACGGACAGCTCTTTAGACCCTAGGAAACAATCTTCCTACAGAGAGTAAAAAATATTACCACCATAGTTGGCCCAAAAGCAACCACCAGTGAAGAAAGCATTTAAACTCAACTTCTATTTTCAATTCTAATCACTCTACTGAACTCCTAACATCACATTGGACTAATCTATTACTTAATAGAAGCAATAATGTTAATATAAGTAACATGAAGACATTCTCTATTACATAAGCTTACACTGCATAAGCCTACATCAGAATAACCCACTGACATTTAACAGCCTAATATTAATAAACGATATAATAAGCACCCTATTATTTACACTGTTAACCCAACAAAGGCATGCCCTAAGGAAAGTTTACAAAAAGTGAAAGGAACTCAGCAAATCTTACCCTGCCTGTTTACCAAAAACATCACCTCTAGCATTACCAGTATTAGAGGCACTGACTGCCCAGTGATGTGTGTTCAACAGCTGCCATATCCTGACCATGCAAAGGTAGCATAATCACTTGTTCCCTAAGTAGGCACTTGTATGAATTGCTACACGAGGGTTCATCGCTCTCTTACTTTTGAAATTGACCTATCCGTGAAGAAGTGGATATAAATAAATAAGATGAGAAGACCCTATGGAGCTTTAATTCATTAATGCAAATAAAAACTCAAACCTATAGGCCCTAGCCTACTATCTCTGCATTAAAAATGTTGGTTGGGGCTGGGCGCGTTGGCTCACGCCTGTAATCCCAGAACTTTGGGAGGCCGAGGCGGGCGGATCACGGGGTCGGCAGATAGAGACCATCCTGGTTAATACGGTGAAACCCCGTCTCTACTAAAAAATACAAAAAACTAGCCGTGCGTGGTGGCGGGCGCCTGTAGTCCCAGCTACTCAGGAGGCTGAGGCAGGAGAATGGTGTGAACCCGGGAGGCGGAGCTTGCAGTGAGCTGAGATGGCGCCACTGCACTCCAGCCTGGGCGACAGAGCAAGATTCCATCTCAAAAAAAAAAAAACAAAAAAAAATTGGCCCAATTAATTTGATCAATGGAGTAAGTTATCCTATGGATAACAACAAAATCCTATTCTAGGATTCCCTATTGGCAATAGGGTTTACGACCTCGATGTTGGATCAGAACATCCTAATGGTGTAGCTGCTATTAAGGGTTCATTTATTCAATGATTAAAGTCCTATCTGATCTGAGCTCAGACTGGAGTAATCCAGGTTGGTTTCTATCTATTTAACATTTCTCCTAGTATGAAAGGACAAGAGAAATAGGGCCCACTTCATAAAGCGCCCTCGCCCCATAAATGATGCTAACTCAGTCTAACAAACCATCACACACCCTACCCAGGAACAGGGTTTGTTAAGATGGAGGAGCTTGGTAATTGCATAAAACTTAAAATTTTATAATAAGAGGTTCAACTCCTCTTGTTAACAATATGCCTATAATTAACCTTCTCCTACTCATTATCCCCACTCTTATCGCTATAGCGTTCCTTACACTGATCGAACGAAAAATCTTAGGTTATATACAACTATGCAGAGGACACAGAATTGTCGGTCTCGATGGGCTGCTTCAACCATTCGCTGATGCAATAAAACTTTTCACCAAAGAACCCTTATGGCCTTCAAAATCTGCTATTACCCTTCACATTATTGCTTCAACACTAGCCTTTTCCATCACTCTCCTCTTATGAACTCCCCTCCCTATCCCAGACCCTCTAATTAATTTTAACATAGGCCTCCAATTTATACTAGCCACATCAAGCCTAGTCGTCTACTCTATTCTATGATCAGGATGAGCATCTAATTCAAATTATGCACTAATCAGCGCATTACGAGCTGTGGCCCAAACAATTTCATATGAGGTCACCTTGGCCATTATCCTGCTATCAGTTCTACTGATAAGTGGCTCATTTAACTTATACACACTCTTCACAAAGCAAGAATTCCTCTGACTGCTCCTACCATCATGGCCCTAGCCATAATATGATTCATCTCCACACTAGCAGAAACTAATGGAGCCCCTTTTGATCTATCAGAAAGAGAGTCAGAGTTAGTCTCAGGCTTCAACATCGAATACGCCACAGGCTCATTTGCCCTCTTCTTTATAGCAGAATATATGAATATTATCATAATAAATGCCCTAACTACTGCTATTTTCCTAGGAGTACTACACACTATATACTCACCAGAACTCTATACCACAAATTTCATTACCAAGACCCTTCTTTTAACCATTCTATTTTTATGAATTTGAATGGCATACCCTCAATTCCACTGTGACCAACTCATACATCTTTTATGAAAAAACTTCCTACCACTTACACTAGCATTTTGCATATATCTCAATGCTTGTCCTAATTTCCACCATCCCACCCTAAACATAGGAAATATAAGAATTACTGTGATAGAGTAAACAATAGAGGTTAAAATCCTCTAATTTCTAGAACTATAGGAATTTAGCCTACCCCTGAGAATCCAAAATTCTGTGTGCTACCTATCACACCACATCCTAGATTAAGGTCAGCTAAATAAGCTATTGGGCCCATACACCGAAAATGTTGGTTATACCCTTCCCGTACCCCTTAGCTCAACTTATTATTTCCCTCACCCCATTTTCACAGGAACTCATATCACAATGCTATGCTCACACTGATTTCTCATCTGAACAGGGCTAGAAATAAACATACTAGCCCTTACCCCAATCTTAATTAAAAAAATAAATCCCCACTCTACAGAAGCAGCCACCAAATATTTCCTTACACAAGCAACCATATCTATAATTCATATGACAGGTATCCTTTCCAATAACCTGTTCTCCAGACAATGAACAATAATAAACACTATCAATCAATTCTTATCCTTAATAATAACAGTGGCCCTAGTAATAAAACTAGGAATATTTCCCTTTCACTTCTGAGTCTCAGTGATAACCCAAGGAATCTCTTTAATGTCTGGTATACTTCTCCTCACATGACAAAAAGTAGCTCTTATCTCCATTATGTTTCAAAGTTTTTCATCAACAAACACAAACATCCTCCTAACACAATCCTATCCATTATAGTGGGTGGTTGAGGGGAACTTAACCAAACAACTGTGTAAAATCCTAGCCCACTTCTCAGTCACTCACATAGGTTGAATAATAGCAGTACTAATTTATAACCCAAACATTACCACCCTAAACCTGATTATTTACCTTATCTTAACAACAACCGCATTTCCAGCACTCAACCTGAGTGTAAGCACCACAAAGCTGTCATTATCTCATGCCTGAAATAAATGAACATGGTTGACACCTGTAATTCCACTAATTCTACTATCCTTAGGAGGTTTATCCCCATTAATAGGGTTCCTGCCTTAATGAATCACCATTCAAGAATTTACAGAAAACAATAGCCTTATTACCCCAATCATTACAGCTATCATTACCCTACACAACCTGTACTTTTACATACGCCTAGTCTATTCCTTCTCAGTAATACTATTCCCCTCATCTAACAATATGAAAATAAAATGACAATTTGGAAACACAAAACCCATACTACTCTTCCCCCAGCTTGTCATCTCTTCTACCCTCCTCTTACCCATCTCTCCATTAATATTAAATAAAACTTAGAAATTTAGGTTAAATAAGACCGAGGACCTTCAAAGTCCTTAGTAAGTAAGTTACTCTTAATTTCTGTAACAGATCTAAAGATGGCAAGATGCTATTCTGCATCAATTGAACGCAAATCAACCGCTTTGATTAAGCTAAGTCCTTACTAGATTTATGGAATTCAAACCCACGAATAAAATTTAGTTAACGGCTAAGCACCCTAATTAACTGGCTTCAATCTACCCCCGCCGCCGTTGGGGGAGAAAGGCAGAGAAGACCCAGCAGGATTGAAGCTGCTCCTTTGAATTTGCAATTCAACTTGAGAAATCACCTCAGGGCTGCTAAAAAGAAGCCTTGACGTCTGTCTTTAGATTTACAGTCTAATGCTTACTCAGCCATTTTACCTTTTCCCCACTTATGTTCATCAATCATTGATTGTTTTCAACTAACCACGAAGATACCGGAACACTATACCTGCTGTGGTGCGTGAGTAAGGATAGTAGGCACCGCCTTAAGCCTTCTAATTCCAGCAGAACTAGGCCAACCAGGAACTCTGCTAGGAGATGATCAGATCTACAATGTTATTGTTACCGCTCACACATTCGTTATAATTTTATTTATGATAACACTAATCATGATTGGGGTTTTCGGCAACTGGCTAGTCCCTTTGACTATTGGTTGACTGGACATGGCATCCCCCTGAATAAATAATATGATTTTCTGACTTCTCCCCCTATCTTTTCTACTCCTACTTGCGTCTTCAATAGTAGAAGCTGGAGCTGGAACCAGCTGGACAGTTTGTCCCCCTTTAGCAGGAAACCTAGCACATGCAGGATCCTCTGTGGCTCTGACCATCTTCCCGCCCCACTTACCAGGTGTTTTTTCTATTTTAGGGGCTATTAATTTTATTACCACAATTATTAACATAAAACCCCCAATCATATCCCAGTATCAAACACCCCTTTTCGTCTAATCAGTCCTCATTATGGCAGTCCTTCTGCTCCTTTCCCTCCTAGTCCTAGCCGCCGGCATTACTATACCGTTAACCGACCGTAACCTCAACACTACTTTTTTTGACCCTGCTTGTGGGGGTGACCCCATCTTGTACCAACATTTATTCTGATTCTTTGGTCACCCTGAGGTCTATATCCTTATCCTACAAGACTTCGGGATAATCTCCCACATCGTAACATATTATTATGGAAAAAAGGAACCATTTGTGTACATGGGCATAGTACGAGCCATGATATCAATTAGTGTCTTAGGATCTATCATATGGGCTTACCATATAATTACAATAGGAATAGACATAGACACACGAGCATACTTCACCTTCGCTACCATAATTATTGCCATCCCTACTGGTAACAAGGTCTTTAGCTGATTAGGTGCCCTGCACCACGGTAACATCAAATGATCTCCTACAATATTCTGAGCCCTAGGATTCATTTTTCTTTCCAGAGTAGGAGGTTTTACCAGCATCGTACTAGCTAATTCAGCACTAGATATTGTCTTACACGACACATACTATGCTGTAGCCCGTTTCCACTACGTTCTATCAATAGGAGCAGTATTCGCCATTACAGGGGGCTTTGTCCACTGATTCCCCTTATTTTCAGGTTTTACAATTAAGCAGACCTACGCTAAAATCCACTTCATCATTATATTCATACGTGCTAATTTTTTTTTTTTTTTTTTTTTTTTTTTTTTTTTTTTTTTTTTTTTTTTTTTTTCTGGAGTGCAGTGGTGCGATCTCGGCTCACTGCAAGCTCCGCCTCCGGGTTCCCGCCATTCTCCTGCCTCAGCCTCCGAGTAGCTAGGACTACAGGCGCTCGCCACCTCGCCCGGCTAATCTTTTGTATTTTTAGTAAAGACGGGGTTTCACCGTGTTAGCCAGGATGGTCTCCATCTCCTGACCTCGTGAGCCGCCCTCCTCGGCCTCCCAAAGTTGTGGGATTACAGGCGTGAGCCACCGCGCCCGGCCTATTTAACCTTTTTTCCACAGCACTTCCTCAGCCTATCGGGTATGCCTCGACGTTACTCCAATTACCCTAAAGCGTACGCCACATGAAATATTATCTCATCCATAGGCTCGTTTATCTCACTAACAGCAGTTATACTAATAATCGTTATGATCTGAGAAGCCTTTGCTTCAAAATGAAAAGTATTAGCAATTACACAATCATCTACTAATTTAAAGTGACTTTACGACTGTCCACCACCTTACCACACATTTGAAGAGCCAACCTATGTGAAAACCTAAATGAGAAAGGAAGGAATCAAAACTTCAGAAACAGGTTTCAACCAGTCCCCTAACCCCTATGACTCTCTCCATAAGATATTAGTAACATTATTACATAACTTCGTTGAAGTTAGTTCATAGGTTAAATCCTACATGTCTTGATGGCTCATGCAGTTCAATCAGGCCTTCAAGACTCTACATCCCCTATTATAGAAGAACTACTCACTTTACATGAGCATGCTCTTATAATTATTTTCCTAATTAGTTCCCTTGTCCTATATATTATTTCCCTAATACTCACAACAAAATTAACTCATACTAGCACCAAAGATGCCCAAGAAATAGAGACTGTGTGAACTATTTTACCTGCCATTATCTTAATTTTAATTGCCCTCCCATCCCTATGTATTCTGTAAATAACTAACAACCCTTCTCTTACCGTCAAATCAATTGGCCACCAATAATATTGAGGCTATGAATGTACAGACTGTGAAGAATTAAGTTTCAATTCTTATATAATTCCAACAGCAGACTTAAAGCCAGGAGAACTTCAACTCCTCGATGTTGATATCCAAACAATTCTCCCAACAGATATCCCCATCCATGTATTAATCTCACCCGAAGACGTCCTGCACTCATGAACTATCCCCTCATTGGGCCTGAAAACAGGTGCAATCCCTGGATGCCTAAATCAAACCACCCTAACTGCTATACGACCAGACCTTTACTATGGACAGTGCTCAGAAATCTGTGGGTCCAATCACAGTGTTATACCTATTGTCCTAGAATTAACACCCTTAAAATGCTTCAAAACCTGATCCACGTCCACACTATAACATCACTGTCAAGCTACTTAGCATTAACCTTTTAAGTTAAAGACTGAGGGGATCTACACCTCTCTGCAGTGAATGCCTCAACTAGATACTTCCACATGATCCATTGTCATCCTGTCAACAACCATAACTTTATTCTCCATTATTCAGTTAAAATTATTAAATTTCATTATACATCTCGTACACCAAAAAGAATCAAAATGCAAAAACATAAAGCCCCCTGAGAATTAAAATTGATGAAAATCTATTCACCCCTTTTACTACCCCGACAATTCTAGGCCTACCCACAGTAGTATTAATCATTTTATTTCCCACCCTACTATTTCCAACCTCCAATCATCTAATTAGTAAACCAATTGGTTTCCATTCAACAGTGACTAATTCAACTTGTACTAAAACAAATAATAAGTACCCATAACATTAAACGACAAACCTGATCCCTTATACTGATCTCCCTAATTCTCTTCATTGCCTCAACCAATCTCCTCAGGCTTCTGCCCCATTCATTTACACCAACTACACAATTATCAATAAATCTAGGTATAGCAATCCCCTTATGAGCAGGTGTAGTAATTACAACTTCCGCTTTAAGACGAACACCTCCTTAGCTCACTTTTTACCACAAGGCACACCTATACCACTTATCTCTATGCTAGTGATCATTGAAACTACTAGCCTATTCATTCAACTGATGGCATTAGCTATGCAGTTAACAGCCAACATTACAGCCAGACACCTACTAATGCATTTATATTGGAGGAGCTACACTAGTACTATAAACTATCAGTCTTCCCACAGCTTCAATCTCTTCATTATTCTAATCCTACTGAACATCCTCGAATTCACTGTAGCTCTTATTCAGGCCTATGTCTTCACACTACTTGTAAGCCTTTACCTATATGACAACACATAATGACCCACCAAACACATGCCTACTATATAGTCAAACCTAGCCCCTGACCACTAACAGGAGCTCTCTCATCTCTCCTAATAACATCTGGCCTGGCCATGTGATTTCACTTTAACTATATCACTCTTTTAAGCCTAGGCCTACTAACCAACACACTAACTATATACCAGTGATGACATGACATTCTCTGGGAAAGTATATTTCAAGGCCCCCACACGTCAATCATCCAAAAAGGCCTCTGATATGGAATAATTCTATTCATTATCTCAGAAGTATTCTTTTTTGCTGGTTTCTTCTGGGTATTCTACCACTCTAGTCTAGCCCCAATTTCAGAATTAGGAGGACATTGACCCCTAACAGGCATTTTTCCCCTCAGCTCCTTAGAAGTCCCTCTCCTGAATACATCTGTGTTACTTGCATCAGTAGTTTCAATTACTTGGGCTTACCACAGCCTGATAGAAAGTAGTCGAAAGCAGATACTTCAAGCGCTATCCATCACAATTACCTTAGGAATTTACTTGACCCTTCAAGTCTCAGATTATTTTGAGGCCCCGTTTACTATCTCTGACGGAATCTATGGCTCAACATTCTTCATAGGCACAGGCTTTCATGGACTTCACGTTATTATTGGATCAACGTTTCTCACTATCTGCCTCCTCCGCCAGTTAAAATTCCACTTTATATCAAACCACCACTCTGGCTTTGAAGCTGCCGCCTGATATTGACACTTCGTAGATATAGTATGACTATTCTTATACATCTCTATCTACTGATGAGGATCCTACTCTTTTAGTATAAGCAGTACCACTGACTTCTAATCAATTAGTTTCGATATTATCGGAAAGAGAGTAATCAACCTGACACTAGCCCTAGTAACCGGCACCTTACTCGCCCTATTACTACTAATAATAGCATTTTGGCTCCCACAACTTAATATTCATACAGAAAAATCCAACCCCTATGAATGTCGATTTGACCCAATAACTTCCACCCACCTCTCCTTTTCCATAATATTCTTCCTAAGAGCCATCGCACTCCTCCTCTTTGACTTAGAGATTGCTGTGCTACTACCCCTGCCATGAGCCCTTCAAACAACCCACATGACGCTAATAATCAGCACAGCCCTTCTATTAGTTACCATTTCAATCCTACGCTTGACTTATGAATGAGCCCCAAAAGGGTTAGATTGAGTTGAATTGGTAAATAGTTTAAGTCAAAATAAATGATTTTGACTCATTAGATTATGATAGACCATATTTACCAAATGACCTCTATTAATATCATGATTATATTAGCATACACCATATCACCGCTAGGAGTGGTAGTCTATCAATCCCACCTAATATCATCCCTATTATGCCTAGAAGGCATAATACTATCAATATATATCATAAATACTCTTATAACTTTAAATATAGATTTCACTCTAGCATCCATAATACCCATTATTCTCCTAGTATTTGCTGCCTGCGAAGCCGCAATGGGCCTTGCCTTACAAGTTTCAATCTCCAGTGCATATGGCCTAGATTGCATACAAAATCTAACTTTACTTCAATGCTAAAAATTATTATTCCAACAATTATACTGTTACTGATGATATGATTCTCTAAAAATTCTATAATCTGAATCAACATGGTTATCCACAGCCTACTCATCAGCCTCATCAGCCTACTATTTTTTAACCAATTCAGCAATACTCATCCACCTTCTTATTAATATTTTCTGACCTGCTGACATCACCCCTTCTAATCTTAACAGCCTGACTACTGCCTCTTATAATTCTAGCAAGCCATTATCACCTGTCCAATGAATCACCCCCATGAAAAAAATTATATATTTCTATATTGATTTCCCTACAGATGTTTTTAATCATGGCATTCACTGCCACAGAACTAATTATATTTTATATCCTCTTTGAAGCCACACTAGTTCCTACCCTAATTATCATCACTCACTGGGGCAACCAACCAGAACGCCTCAATGCAAGCTCATTCTTCTTATTTTACAAACTAGTAGGATCCCTTTCTTTACTTGTAACACTTGTTTATACTCAAAATACCTCAGGTTCACTACATATACTAGTAATAATACTTACTATCCAAGAGTTATTAACCTCCTGATCCAACAATCTTATATAACTAGCATGTATCATGGCCTTCATAGAAAACATACCTCTATATGAACTTCACCTATGACTCCCCAAAGCTCATGTAGAAGCCCCTATTGCCAACTCAATAGTACTTGCAGCAGTACTCCTAAAGCTAGGCAGGTGCGGTGTAATACGGCTTACTCTTATCCTCAACCCCGTAACAGAACATATAGCCTACCCTTTCCTCATGTTGTTCCTATGAGGAATAATTATGACAAGCTCTATTTGTCTATGACAAACCAATCTAAAATCACTTATTGCCTACTCTTTCATAAGCCACATAACACTTGTTATTATGGCTATCCTCATTCAGACCCATTGAAGCTTTAGAGATGCAATCACCCTTATAATTGCTCATGGACTCACTTCATCCTTACTCTTCTGCCTAGCAAATTGAAACTACGAGCGAGTCCATAGCCAAACCATATTGCTTACCCGAGGCCTTCAAACACTGCTCCCACTAATAGCCTCTTGATGACTTCTGGCAAATCTTACTAACCTTGTCTTACCCCCTACCATTAATCTAGTGGAAGAACTCTTTGTGACTATGGCCTTATTCTCCTGATCAAATATCACTATTACGCTTACAGGACTTAATATACTAATTACAGCCCTTTACTCCCTGTATATGCTAATCTCAACACACTGAGGGACACTCTCATATTATATTAACAGTATGAAACCTTCCTTTACATGAGAAAACACATTAATACTTATACATCTTGTGCCTATTTTCCTATTATCCTTAAACCCTAAAATTATTATGTGGTTTGCATGCTGTAGCTATAGTTTACCCAAAACATTAGATTGTGGATATAACAATAGAAGCCTGCAACTTCTTACCTACCAAGAAAATATGCAAGAACTGCTAACTCATGCCCCAATGTTTAACAACATGGCTTTCTCAACTTTTAAAGGATTAGAATTATCCGTTGGTCTTAGGAATCAAAAACATTGATGTAACTCCAAATAAAAGTAACAAACATGTATCTTCCACGGCTATAATAGCCCTAATCCCCTTAATCCTACCGATTACTGTTACCTTAGCCAACTTCTGCAAAATAGGCTCATACCCAAATTATGTAAAAACATCTATCGCACGTGCCTTCATCATTAGCCTCATCCCAACAACAATGTTTATATGCACAGACCAAGAAGTCATTATCTCAAACTGACATTGAATGACGATCCAAACTCTCAAATTCTCACTAAGCTTCAAACTAGACTACTTCTCCACAAAATTTACCCCAGTAGCACCACTCATTACCTGATCTATTATAGAATTCTCAATATGATATATAAATTCAGACCATAACATTCATCAATTTTTCAAGTACTTATTTTCTTCACCACAATATTAATTCTGGTTACTGCCAACTACCTCTTTCAGCTCTTTATCAGATGGGAAGGTGTAGGAATCATGTCTTTCTTACTAATTAGTAAGAATTACTAATTCTGATGGTATGGCAAAGCAGATGCTAATACAGCAGCCCTCCAAGCAGTCCTGTACAACCTCATCGGTGATATTGGCTTTATTTTAGCTATAGCATTGTTCATGTCCTCCAACACATGAGAATTTTAACAAACATTTTTTCTAGACCTCACCCCCAACTCCTTCCATTAATTAGCCTTCTCTTAGCAGCAGCAGAAAAGTCAGCTCAATTCGGCCTCCATCCCTGACTTCCATCTGCCATGGAAGGCCCAGCCCCAGTTTCAGCCCTACTTCACTCCAGCACTATAGTTGCAGCAGGAGTTTTCCTGCTCGTCCGCTTCTACCCTTTAATAGAAAATAACCTATAAATCCAAACCTTTACATTACGTCTGGTAGCTATTACTACCTTATTCACAGTAATCTGTGCTCTAACACAAAATGATATCCAAAAAATCATAGCATTCTCCACCTCAAGCCATCTAGGCCTTATAATAGTCACAATTGGCATTAATCAGCCACACCTAGCATTCCTTCACATCTGCACCCATGCCTTTGTTAAAGGTATATTATTTATATGTTTAGGATTCATCATCCATAGCCTCAATGATGAGCAAGACATCTGAAAAATAGGAGGGCTATTCAAGACTTTACCCCTTACTACTTCTTCCTTTATTATTGGCAGCTTTGCACTTACAGGCACACCTTTCCTCACAGGCTTTTACTCTAAGGCCTCATCATTGAAACCTCAAACACATTCATACACCAATGCCTGAGCCCTTTATATTACTCTTATTGCCAGTTTCTTGACAGCTGTTCATAATACCCATATTATTTTCTTCACTCTTATAGGACAAACTTACTTCACAACTGTGGCTGCTATTAATGAAAATAACCCCTTCCTAATTGACTCAATTAAGCACCTAACAATCGGCAGCATATTCACCAGATTCCTCATCACCAACAGTATTATTCTTGCTTCATCCCCCCAAACAACCATACCACTCCACCTGAAGCTCACAGCTCTAGGTGTGACCCTCTTAGGCTTCTCACTAGCAACGTAGCTTAATCCCATAACTAATAGCCTTAAACCAAAATACCCATTACAGACATTCAACTTCTCCAACATACTAGGATTTTATTCAGCCACAATTCACCATACAACTCCCAACTTAGGCCTATTCACAAGCCAAAATCTGGCTTCACTTCTACTAGACCTAATTTGACTAGAAAAGTCTGTACCAAAGACCATTACACAATCCAAATTTCAGCCTCTATTACCATATCTACTGAGAATGGCCTTAACTCTAGTTTCTTTTTTTATCCCATCTCTTCTAACCCTACTCCTAATTATCTAATCTATCACCCTGAGTAATTTCAATCACAACATAAATACTAACAAATAATGATCAACCAGCAACTACCATTAATCAGCACCCAGAACTGCACAAGGCAGCCACATATACAGAATCTTCAGGGAACAACCCTGCCCTCTCACCCTAAAAAATCCTCCAACTCTTTGTGCTATTAAAATCAATCATGATCCTCGCTCTATCGTGCTCAACTATTCACAGAACCAGCATCAACTCCATTATTGGTTCTCATAATAAGGCTCCTCAGATGTCAATACTCAACCCTCATGTTTCAGGATACTCCTCAGTAGCCATCGCCATAGTACAGCCATAAACAACCATCATACGACACAAATAAATGAAAAAAAAAATCCATCAACCCCATGAAAGCACCACCAAAATTCAACAAAATACCTCAACCCACAGCACCACTAATAATTAGCTGTAGACCTCCGTAATAGGAGAAGGTTTTGAAGAGAAACCTACAAACCCTATAACCAAAAAGACACTAAGAAAAATATAGTATATGCCATTATTCCTACATGGACTATAACCGTAACTAATGACATGAAAAATCATCATTGTATTTCAACTATAAGAAGGCTAATGGCCAATATCTGCAAAACACACCTGCTAATAAAAATTATTAATTATTCATTGATCTTCCCACATCATCTAACATTTCTATATGATGAAACTTCGGCTCACTTTTAGGTGCCTGCCTAACCCTCCAAATCATTACAGGACTGTTTTTGGCCTTGAACTACACATCAGACACCCCAACAGCCTTCTCTTCAGTCGCTCATATCAGCTGAGATGTAAACTTCGACTGAATGGTTTGCTATTTCCATGCTAATGGCGCTTCAATATTTTTTATCTGCCTCTTCTTACATGTTGGCTGAGGTTTATGCCATGGATCATTTACATTTCTAGAAACGTGAAATATTGGCATCATCCTCCTACTCAAAACAATGGCAACAGCACTCATAGGCTACGTGCTCCCATGAGGCCAGACATCATTCTGAGGCACTACAATAATTACAAATCTACTATCAGTCATCTCATATATTGGAAATGACCTAATGCAATAAATCTGAGGTGGGTTCTCAGTTGACAAGGCACCCTTACACGATTCTTCGCTTTCCATTTCATCTTACCTTCATCTTTACAGCCCTAGCAGCTGTTCACCTTTTATTCCTACATGAAACAGGATCTAATAACGCTTCAGGGGTTTCATCAGTCCCCGACAACATTACTTTCCACCCCTGCCATACAACCAAAGATATTTTAGGTTTGATTTTTCTCCTCTTCCTCCTGATAATTCTAGTACTACTTTTGCCTGACCTCCTGGGTGACCCAGATAACTAAGTACTAGACAACCCCATCAACACCCCATCCCACATTAAGCCAGAATGGTACTTTTTGTTTGCCTATGCAAACAAAGTGTTTATCCAGACAATAGAATATTATTCAGAGCTAAAAGAAATAAGCTACAAAAAGCTATGAAAAGATACGGAGGAATCTCAAATGCATACTACTAAGTGAAAGAAACCAATCTGAAAATGCTACCTACTGTATGATTTCAACTATATGACATTCTGGAAAAGACAAAATTACGGCGACAGTAAAAAGATCAGAGGTTGCCAGGGGTTAGGGAGGAGAGAGGGATGACGAGGCAGAGCACAGAGGATTTTTAGGGCAATGAAACTGTTCTGGATGATACTGTAATGGTGAATATATTTAATTATAAACCCACAGAATGTACAACACCAAGAGCAAACCCCATTGTAAACTGACTTTGGGTGATAATGATGTGTTCATGTAGGTTCATCAGTTGAACAAATGCATCACTCTGATGGCAGATGTTGATAATGGGGAGGCTGTGCATGTCTGAGGACAGGGAATACATGGAATATTTCTGTTATCTTCCACTCAATTTTGCTGCGAACCTAAAATTGCACTAAAAAATAAAGTATATTTTAAAACATTATTGCGGACATCAAAGACTTTTGTTTATTTAGGATATATCCATAGTGTCAAATCTAAAACTATGTGAAGTTAGAAAAATGGTAAAAGTTTATTTTGCGTGCAAAAGAACAATTCACAAACCAGGAGAACTCAGCCCAAGGTGGCAAGAATCTCCACTCAGAGCAGTTACAACAGAGTTTTTAAAAAATAAAGGAGGAAGTATGTGACCTTTTCTGTGACTGGCTGTTATACATCATCATTTTGTTAAAGCAGCCGGAGCTGTTTAAGCTAATTGTCTATAGCTGATTGTCTAACTTCGTTGATGCATGTTGACAAGGATATAAAGCTTATGTTTATGATTTTGTGTTTTGTTGGTGCTTACAGCTAGTGTTGGTGGGAAATCAAAATGACCCAAATTTTGGCTTTGTAGTAACAGGTGGTTGAGTTTGGGCTATATCTACACTGTGACCTCCATTTTCATTTTTTATTAATGACATATAGAGTGTTAGAAATTAAAACTGAGAATTTTTGAATATTTATTAATTTGTTTTAAAATAATAATAACAAACCTATTTGCTTAATATAAATACCATATTTTAGGAAAAGTAACTACATGTTTCCAAACAAAAAATATCTGAGAAGAGCAGCACTGTTTTATATTTCATAACTGTCTTGCTTAATAGATAATGGCTGGATTCTCGTATCTATTTCTGCATTCAATCTGTTTTGATGTATTATTTTTGTTGCAGTACATAAAGAAAATTTGGCCTCTCATGAATATAGTTGAAAAGGGGAGGAGTATTTTAATGGTCCTTTCAGACAACTGTGGATATTATTTTTGATACTACACCAAAAATCAATAAATTATATTTTATTAAAAGTTAGCTACTATATGGAACCTGAAACCTTATTAATAACTTTTTGAATTCTGATACATGAAAATTCGTCATCATATCTTGAACTTTCAAAGAATCTTTTCCCATGCTTTGTTTTGTAATACCATACACTGATTATTTGAAAAATATTGGTTTGCTAAATTATAAAGATCTTCCAAATTCAATACACAATATCGAGAAAATCACAGTCACTAATAACATCATTAATCAGAAAAATTAGCTATGGATTTCTCATAACCTTCAGCAGCCTTCTCCTCCATCTGAGTAATCAGAATTGGGGAACAAGGTCACTCCTTACTGCACAAAAGTAAGGTGAAGGTGGGCAAGGGATGATGGAACTGGATGTACCATCATATGTTATATATATTCATACAATGTTGTGCCATTCATGTATATATGAATGGCCATAAATATATTTAAAAAACAAAGCAAAAATATTTGCATTTGGAAAGTGACTGGAGAAGGAAGCATGTCAAAGTTCAGTGCTGTTTTTCTTAAGTTATTAGGGCTATGGATAATTTCTTTCATTTCATTTTATTTTTATTTTTTTCTATATTCTCGATTTGATCTTCTTGAGGACCCCTTTGAATAGCAAAGCTGAAAAGGTGCATGTCCTACATTTGATGATAAATGTTCCACTTGATGCTATCAAGTAAAATTGAAAACTGTATGAACTCTACGTACACGAGTCATTGTTCTTATGTGTAGTTATGGTGAATTAAACAGATGTTTAGCCTGTTTTTATCAAAGTATCCTATGACAGTTTGCACACTTTTGTGTCCACTACATGTATTGTGTAATGATAATACATAGACGAAAGGAGAAAACCAACTGGCTCTGTTTTTCAAGTATAAATTGTATCTATGTAAATTATATAAATATAAATTATATTTGAAATACACCGTGCATCTGAAATATCAGAAGCGTCTCTGACATATTTCCTCATCACTTCCTTTAATTCATACATTATTAGGCCACCATTAACAATCTTGGAATACATATTCTAACATTACATCAAGATTATCATGTTAAAAGAAAATCTGTTTTTCAGTTTGTGACATGAATATAAATACTTCTTGTTGGTCAAAAATATGTTTATGGTAAAATCATCCTAATAATCCATTTTCTGTTTCTGCTCCTGCCGCTAGAAATGCTAGTGACTAGAGCTAAATATGATGTGTGTGTTGTAATCACTATTCCCATTTCACTGGTCTTTGAGCTCTACATAGCAGGAAATCTCATCATGGGGGAGGATTGAGCTCTGTCTGGTAAAGGACAGTCATACCTTGGAATGTGGTAGCTCTACAAATCTACATTGCTAACACCAGTCAACTGTTCTTATGAAATACTACAATTAATGAAATAAGTATTTAAATACTCATAATGAGCTGATTTTCCTAAGAGGGAGGGACTAATGACTGATAACTTAATTTTGGTCTCCTATTTGGTCCTCTTCCAGGTTCTAACTTCTAATCAATTCCTATATTGATACTTTTTGAAAAATAGAAAAAACACTCAATGAGCTCCATTTTTAATTAAAATTTTAATTTTTAGATAATTGTAGATTCACTTGCAATTGGAAGAAATAATACAGATATATCTCATGGGCCATTCACCCAATATCCATCAACGGAAAAACTATAACAATGCCAAAAAAAAAATCAAACAACACAAAATCACAAGTAACATGTTGATATTGATATAATCAAGACACTGAATATTTTCACTACCACAAGGATCCCTCATGTTGCACTTTTATAGCTGCACACATTTTTCTCTTACTTTCTCCTTCTCCTTAACACCTGGCAGCCACTAATTTGTTCTACATTTCTGCAGTTTTGTCATTTCAGGAATAATATATAAATGGAAGTACAAGATACAACCTTTGGGATTGCTTTTTCACTCAGCACAAATCTCTGAAGAGTCATCTAGGTTGTTGCATTAACAATTTTTTTTTTAATTACTGAGTAATTTCCCAAGAAATGGAGGTACCACAGTTTGCTTAACCATTCACTTTTTGAAGGACATCTGGGTTGTTTCCAGTTACTGGCTATTATAATTGAAACTACTACACATATTTTTGTGTAACCTTTTGGGTGGATATAAGTTTCGTTTCTGTGTGATAAATGCCCAGGTCTCCAGGCTCCTTATTTGGCCTCTGTTGACTCTCAAGTTGTAGCAGGGAGCACGTCTTCAACTGCTAGGCAGGGTTGAGAGTTCCAACTCCACACTAGGTGTCTGCTGGTAACTCACCGACTCGGATGGATATGAGTGCCTTGTCATGGTTCCCTAGGTGGCCTCTACTAATAATAACACCACAACTACCAACACTACTAAAGTCATGTGGACTCTGCTAACAGTAAGGTGGACTCCTTACCACCCAGTGGGAATAAAACTACCAACTCCTTACTCAGCTTTCCCAGACATTACCCTGGAAGGGAGGGTGAGTGCCTTGTCACAGTCAGGCATGAGTGAAAAGCTTGGCTTCCCCACTTGGCCTTTGCTGTGGGTAGGGTAGAGCTGCAGTTGTTTTGTGATAGTTGTGGCTGGCTGGAGTAGAGCTGTTATTGTCTAAAAGTTTTCTGTCTTGCTAGTCTTCTCAAGACTGTCTTGAATTTTTGGCTAGAGAACAGGCTTCTGTTGGAGATTTGCTTATTGTTTTGTCAGTGTCCATTGGTACTCCTAGGTTGACAGCTTCTTTAGCTCCAAGTCTGGGGGATATATGAGGAAAACAAAAAACAAAAAACAGTGGAACTCATTACCATGGTCTTCCTTGGGTCTTCAGGTTCCTAGCTTGTCTGCCTCCTTCTCTCTACCTTTTAGGGTCTTATGTTTGACTTATATATAAATGTTCCAGGTTTTTAGTTTTACGTAATGGGAGCAATCAGTAAAAATACGTCTACTCCGTTATTCTGGAAGCAGAAGTTCAACTCCACATTTCTTTAAGGAGTAAAGCTTACCTTGCTCTGTCTGGCTTTCAAGTGCGTCCCAATTTACATATTATAACTTCTCATTGGTTTACAGAAGAGGAGTCTTTTACTTACCTTAAAAATAACTAATAATTCTGACATTTAGACCTTTTTTTTCTTTTTTGAGCATTGCATATGAAATGGTTTTACTGCTCCTCTTCTCTGAACCAAGCTGTATTGGTGTGTCAAAGCCAATACAAACACTTGCTCCAAGCAGCCTCCCCCAGTTAAAGAAGCCCACATTGATTTCTCATTATTCTCATAGCACTTGCTCTCTGAACTACTCATTGTATCCTTTATTACATACACTGTTATCTACAGACATTGTGTTATTTGGTGACATTTGTTATTTAATGATTTTCCCATTACTTCCTTGACCTCAAAGATGATCTTTACACAAAACAAAGAATTTTATTTCATAATATTCTGTGTCACTCATTTTTGTACCAAAAATATTTTCTTCAATTCCTGTTCATATTCATATAAAAAATTGCAGTCGTTTCTGAACTACATTCCAAATAGACTTTTAAATATATAGAAGCTTCTTAAAAAATAATCTGGAATTATCAGGATAGTGTTAGTCTAGTTCACAAAATGTCCTAGCATCTGAATGCTTAAAAAATTACTACTAGTTAATATCTGCATTTTATCAATGAGAATTTGAAGCTTTAGATAAAGTCAATTTGAAAGGAAAAGGGTCAGGCATTGACAGTCAGCTGTAAGCTATACTGACCATGTAATATCACCTTAACCAGATCAATAACTAGTTTTTGAAACATATGATCAAAATTTCTTTTTATAGCATAGCGTTAGCTTCTGTATAAATACAATTCTTAGTAACAATTTTGAAATTAATAAGATGCTTCTTAGAACAGATCTACAGATTTTTGTATCTGATGATTTATTATTTATTATTTAAAATGTCATATTCTTGCCCATCTTTTATAATTTTGAGCATTCTTCCAGGCTGTGGTAATAAAAACACTTCAAGATTACTTACTTTTATCTAGTAGAAAAGCATACAAGTTAAAATGGAAACCACATTACTGTACAAAGCAGAATCTCTTACTTTAATGACAGTTTTTAAAGAGTAAAGAAGAATCAACTTGAGGTACAAAATGTGTGTGTGTTGTGTTTTTTTTAACCTCAACTGTGAATATGGCTCTCAAGCTTAGTTTATGCTATTCTTAAACATTGGCTACTTTCCTGGAAAGTGAGGTATAAAGCAAACACACATCAAATCATATTTACTATTGAAATTAAAATTTTCAGAGGTTTATCTCAGAAAAAAGCTCCCAAGTTATAAAAAGTGTTTGCAAATAAATATATTTTTGGACATCTATAATATACTGTTTAGGTTTGCAGGAGATCAAAAAGAAAAATTTAGAATATACTTAAAATGGCAATAAGGATTATTTCTATAATACTTTACAATTAACAAAGTTCATGTATGTACATTATTTAAATTAAATTGATTTTCAAAGAGTCTGCAAATTAAGCTTTACAGTTTTCATTTTAAGAATTTTAGCATTCACTTTGAAAATCATTTTCTTTGCCACTCAGTAAATTTTCTGTGTATTCTAATTCCCCATGTAATTTGAGATGACTTCATCATCATATGCTCCATCAATCCTTATGATATTTGCACATTCATTTTAATCAAACATATTAAAAAGATATTACACAATTAATTTCCATTTCACAGAGTGTTTTTGCTTGGTTCAATAGTATGTGGATGATTAAGCACCCACAGTGCTGCTATTGTTCCAGGTATTCACCTGACCTCAATTACTGAAAGAGGGTAAGAGGCCCTCAATCTTCCTGCTTTGTGGTGTTACACTGTGAATAATCTCTTTAGATTCTAAAGTCTAGAATGTATAACTTATGTTTAGTCAGTTATTAGTCCACACTGTTTATGCAAGTTCATTGAATTCATTTATGCTAGATAAATATAGTGGTAGATTAAGATTTTAAATCTTATTCTATATATATTTTTCAGAAGTTTTTTTCATGCTTCGGCAAAATATTTATATTCCCAAAACAGGTACATCTGTACAAACTGTATGCCTTGACCACAAAAATCTTCAACTGAATTTAGTTGTTGCACAGCCTATGCAGAGTCTCCCCCCAAGTCTATATTTGTCTCTCCTTCCTGAGCATCCTGCTGGATAACATTTCCCTTCTTCACTTGCATTTGGTTACAGCCATATGCCTGACTCAGTGGAATGTGAATAAAAGTCAAGTGCATCTGTCCTCAGCTGGCCCATAAAATCCTCCCCTGCATGTGTTTCTTCTTCTGATTGCCCAGAATGCTGATGACCCACATTTACCTTGGAAGCCTTATTAAGAATGACAGAGTGTTCATTATCCTGAGTTCTGAATGACTGCGTGAAGAAAGGCTGCCCCACCGACCCATTCACCGATACTACTGTATTACATGAGCAAGAAAACATTTTCCTTGTGTTTACACTCTCCCACATTTTTGCATTTACTTGTTACAGTCAGAGAAGAACCCAGATTTTGTCAATCTTAAGCTTATACAATTTGGGAGATCCTCTTTATGAAAAATAATATAAATTACAAAGACAAAACTCACAAAAGTGAATTTCCTTTAGAATGAGATTTTAAAAATCTCAATAAATTATAGGAACCTTAGGAATTTAAGTTATTTTTTTCTGATATCTCTTTTGGCAATTAGCATGATGTCTTAGGCAAAAATGTTTCTTGGTTGCTTGACTTACTCTTCCCACCTAAAACTCCTTAAAACTAGCAGCATCTCCCAGCTCTCACAGAGGCCTTGACAAGGAAAGGACCCTGGAGCTTAAGCTTCAATAGCTTCACAGTGAATCTGTCTTTGGTTGCATCAGTTTATCCTAATGTGAAAATACAAGTCAGGTCTCATAGGTAGGCAGAATGAGAATGGTACGAGCAATGAGCAGAGAGCACAAAGCTTAGTGGTTGCACAACTAGCAATACCCTCTTGAGGTAAAGGAGAAAATAGTTGTATTTATTTATGCTTTGCCTTCCATTGACAAAGTAATTTTGCAAATCTTTCTCAAGTTTTTAGTAGTTGATGTTGCTCATGTATGTGGCTGACTCACAGGGCAACGCTTCTACTCCGTAATCTATAGGACTTGCCCTTTCAATACTTCTAACTTCAAGACAATCAAATTTTAAACCCTTTCCTCAAAATGGAGAAAATTAAGTGGACCTGTTTTCATACTTGTACTAGAACACATTGTGTGGTCTCTGAAAATGATACCCCAAAAAGATGGCCTTAGAAGCAGCTCTCTCTGACCTTCTGCTACCCTCATGGCTCTGGCCTCTCATTCTCCCCCAGGCCCACCATGAAAACTAGAATCCTTCTTTCCAAGGTGGGTCATAGAAACCAGAGCTCCTTTTCCCCTGGAGCCAGTCATTAAAACCTGAAAATATTATTCCAACCACCACCCACCATTCTGTATAAAAATGGACCATAAAGAAATGAACTGACCTACCTTTTTTAGTTGTAGGCCATAACACCCTCATTCCGGAGAGGGTCCTACCATACACCAAGGAGGAAGGAATGCTGCACAGTGAGGCCAAGAGGAGTCTAGACAGACAGGCCTCGCTGGGTTTCCCAACTCTATTGAAAGTAGATCATTCTCTTTTTGTCCAATCGTATTTGCACATGGCTGTCCATATTTTGCTGAACCTAAGCATTAAAATGTACAATTCCTCTCTATCTTTGCATCTTCATTTTGAAGGTTCCTGTGTTATGTAACACTATGATCAATTAAATTTGTATGCCTTTTCTCTTACTAATTTGACTCTTGTCAGTGATTTTTCAGCACATCTTCACAAGTTGAAGGTAAAGTTTTCCTTTGGTTCCTACAACACCATAGAAAGCATTTTAAAATATGCATATAGGGTAAATATGTCCATTGCCTGCAAGCCCTTTCACATTTCCTAGTCTCACATATTTTTTAAAAATATTGGTAAATGCCAACCGAACCTGTAGTGAGATTAACTGATGGTATGAAAATCTTTGTATTATAAGGAGTCATTTTCTCCTTAAACTTTTCATGTGCTAAATCTATACATTTCTAAAAGCAATTTTAGGAGTCTAAAATAACACAGCATCAACCCAAATTATGTGATCTAAAATATCCATCTTATGATAATAGTCCAATAATGCCCCATATTGTTTGAATATCCACGGGGTATATCACAAGGAGTTAGATCTTTCTGTGCTGGTCGAACCTCGTCTACCGCAGCTCAGGATCTTGGTCTCCTCTGGCTGGGCTCCTTTTCCTCAGGGTCTGCAGATGCCCTCACAGCAAATACTCATACACTTAAGAGCCTTTAAGAGCTTTGAAAAGCGCTAAACTCACTCTGAAATCTAAGAGAAGAAAGCCAACCATCCTCTCAACAAATATCAGGAATCCATATCTTTCTTCTTCTTGCCTCCCCAGTGAGACCTGACAACAAGGACACAAATTTCCCAGTGAAGGCATTTCCTCGGAATCCAGTACTTGCTGCTCTCAGTCCTAAACGCTGTGTCCTGAGGGCGGTCTTTCTATTTACCATATGCCAGAAAAAGAGCACAAAGAGGGAATGATAAAATGACAAACTGTGTTTTCCTTTAGAGACCTTTTCCCTAGAAATGGTTCATTAACCAAACAGAGAAACCAATCCACAAAAACCATCCTAAGGTTTTGAATGTTTAACATCCTCGGCAGCATTGGGCCACACTGCCCCCTGGAGGTCGTTTGTGGGTATTGTGCAGACTCTCGCTGAAATAAAAGGCACAATGTGTTTCAGACACACGGAAACTTTTCCTGAATCACATCCTTCGATTTGGAAAATTTGTTTTCTTGTTTTCAAGGTTTTTGTTTGTTTGTTTGTTTTTTTGAGTGACAGAAGGAGAAAGCATATGAATTCCTGGTATTAATTGAGGGAGCCTTCCTCCCCCTAGAATTCAAAGCATAGAGCTCTGGCTGACACAGAAATCTTACGGAATAGAACGGGAACACTGTTAAAACTGGAATGTAGATATGCTTTGATTAGGGGTCACTTGTTGTAATAAGGTGTCTAAAAGGTTTTTCGTAATGCCTGGCACATGAATGCCTAGAATATATTAAACGGAAGAAGGGAGAGAGGGAGTGAGGGAGGGAGAGAAAATCACAGTACAAAGGGCCAGCCTGAGATACAAGGTATGGATACTGTGGGCGTTGTTTCAGGTTTAAAGTTGGACGACACCAACCCATCCTAACCAACACCTTATCCAGCCTGCTCCCTCACTTGTATTGATACATGTCCCACCTCAGCATCTTTTACCCCGGTTTCCCAGATCTGGATGGTCTGGGAGGCAGATAAATGATGAAAGAACTGTGTCCAACAGCTCCAAGGTGGAAAAAGAATCTGAGAGCTGGTGGCGGAAAAGCAGAAAGAGTTATTCTGTAAGAGAGAAAATTCCTGGAGAGACTCAATCTAGAGAAGGCAGCCAAAGGGTGGGGAGCAAATAGGTGGTGAGGAGCAGCCCTCTAGAGGTGTCAGTCCAGAACGATGGCAAAAGCCACGGCTGCCGCAGCAGAGGAAGCGCAAAGCTGCAGACAGCGTCTCACATGTATAGATTATGTGTTAGGCAGCCCATTTCCAAGGGACAACAGAAAGAATTAGCACCGAGCTCAGGACAGGATCCCAGAAAGAGAAGGACTAATTTTTCTGCATACCACATACTGGCTCCGACTATCTAGATATGGGGTTCTACTGTAAATAGAATCTGTTTACTCTCAAAAGCAAGTGACACAAGAGAAATTTAAATGTACAAATAATGCTTTTATAAAAGTTATTTTTCTTCCTCCTTCTTTCTCCTTCCTTTCCCTCCTTCTTTCCCCCTTTTTCTTTTCTTTCTCCTTTCTTTTTCTTGCTCTTTCTCTTCTTTCTCTTTCTTTCCTTCTTTCTCTTTTTGAGGCAGGTTTTCACTCTGTCATCCAGGCTGAAGTAGAGTGGCATGAACACGGCATACTGCAGACTGGACCTCCCTGGCTCAATTGATCCTCCCACCTCAGCCTTTCAAGTAGCTAGCACTACAAGGATGCATCACCACACCTGGCTAAATTTTGTAATTTTTATAGAGATGAGGTCTCACCATGTTGCCCAGGCTGGATAAATTATTTTCTTTCAAATTGTTGGCAAAACATTTTAATATAACAAACACCCTCTTGCTCTTCTTTAATGTTAAACATTTCGGAAAAATCTAAACACAGAGCAATAATAATAAAAGAAAACATTTTAATATTTAAAAATATGTCATTTTCACCCAATCAGGGAACAGTTGAGGGGACGGGTGCAGTGGCTCACGCCTGTAATCCCAGCACTTTGGGAGGCTGAAGCGGATGGATCACCTGAGGCCAGGAGTTTGAGACTAGCCTGTCCAACATGGTGAAACCTTGTCTCTACTAAAAATACAAAAATTAGCCAGGTGTGGTTGCACGGGCCTGTAGTCCCAGCCACTTGGGAGGCTAATACAGGAGAATTACTTGGACCCAAGAGGCAGATGTTGCAGTGGGCCGAGATTCCACCACTGCACTCTAGCTTCAGTGACAGAACAAGACTGTCTTAAAAAAAATAAAATAAAAAAGGAAACAATTGACAAATTTGAGTTAGTTGCTTACTGTAATATTAATATATTCAATCTAGGTATATTTGAAGACACAGCACACTTTTACTATTAAACTTGTTACATTGTTATATTTTCATAGCCCAAAGTGTGTCCAGAATTTGTTCCTTCTGGTGGGTTCTTGGTCTCCCTGACTTAAAGAATAAAGTGGCAGACCCTTGCAGTGAGTGTTACAGTTCTTAAAGGTGGTGTGTGAAGTTTGTTCCTTCAGATGCTCAGATGTGTCTGGAGTTTCTTCCTCCTGGTGGGTTCGCGGTCTTGCTGACCTAAGGAGTGAAGCTGCAGACCTTCGCCGTGAGTGTTACAGCTCTTGAAGGTGGCGCCTCCAGCTTTGTTTGCCCCTCCTGGTGGGTTCATGGTCTCGCTGACTTCAGCAGTGAAGCCACAGACCTTCTGCACACCTTCTCAGTGAGTGTTACAGCTCATAAGATATTGTGGGCCCAAAGCCTGAGCAGCAGCAAGATTCACTACGAAGAGTGAAAGAATGATGCTTCCACACTGCAGCACATGACTCCAGCTGGTTGCCCTACTGGCGGTAGCGAGCTTTTATTCCCTTATTTGGTCACGTCCTGCTGATTGGTCCATTTTACAGAGCGCGTTGGTTCATTTTACAGAGTGCTGATTGGTCCATTTCTACAGCGTGCTGATTGGTCTGTTTACAAACCTTTAGCTAGACACAGAGCGCTGATTGGTCCGTTTTTACAGAGTGCTGATTGGTGTGGTTACAAACCTTTAGCTAGACAGAAAAGTTCTCCTAGTCCCCACCTGACCCAGAAGCCCAGCCGGCTTCACCTCTCAAAAGCACAGAGGGATAAGCCTTACAACTGAATATTGATAAAAATGGAGTAATTTGGGTAAACTATAAATATACTCACATATTTGGGAATAAACTGAGATAAGTTTTACCTTTAATTTTTCCAAACTGATTTTCTAAACATTACTTTGGTCACCAAAAGTTGTGTTAAATTAGAAAAACTCCTCATAGAGTGATTTTCCCCAAAACAAAACAAAAAAAGAAATAGGTTTTTTTAAAAGGAGGTTCACAAACTGAGGATTCCGGATTAAACATTTTAAGATATCCAAACTCACACACACATAAAACAAATAATTAACCTTTGAAAAAAGTCTACCCTTAAAAAAACAAAACAAACAAACAAACAAACAGATATATATATAATGCTTGTTTTTAACTAAAATACTGTTCAAATATGAGGGATAAATTATGGCGTTACTCAGCAGTTTTGATGTGAATCACACCAGTTAAATTGAATGTCATCCTTGGCAATATGTATAAGCCTGGACTTATCATAAGCCTCATAAAATATTCAGATGATTTGTTTTTTGATTTGTTTTGTTTCAACTGTTATATTCAGATATCCAAAGAAAAGTTTTAAAAAATAAAGTGAAAGGAAAAAAGGAAAGGAATAGAGTGAGACAATCTGAATGCTGAATGATAGAATTGCAGTATTCACGTCAAGGCGTCCTTTAATACCAGCCGTCTCCCCATTCACTCATTTCATTCATTCAATAATTATTGAGTGTCTGTCATGGACCAGGACATATTCTAAGCTCTGGTGATATATTCAACAAAACAATGACCCTGTTCTTACTATTTTTGTTGAAAGAGACAGAAATTTTTAAACAAAACAAATAGACTACTAAATATATAATATCCTACTGTAATAAGTGCTTAAAGAAAAATGATGTAGTGTAATGGAATAGAGAAGGGTGAGAAGGGTTGGGATAGAAGCTGGCAACGTGGGCATCTCTGATGTGGTGACTTCAGAGGAGAGATCTGAATGCGGTTCTTAGCATCTATCTATGGGGATTCCAGAAGAAAGTATTAGGTGGGGGGCTGCAGATATAAAGGCAGCAAGCTGCAACAGAGTCAAAAATGGGAAAAGTAGTAGTAGGAGTAGTCCAAGACCAGAGTATGTAGGGCATTATAAACACTTATGAGGATTATATTCTGACAGATGTTTGTGACACACCATTGAGCTAGCTATAAAAATGATGCTTTAAATGCCCACAAAGAAAATGGTAAATAATAAACATAGGCTATCAATCTTATTAACTACATAGCTGGTACCAAATGATTTACATTCTGCATATTTCCACTACCTCAAATGCAATCAAGCTAGTTTTTCTTTTTATAGCTTATACTATTAAAAAACATTTTTTTTTCACTTAGTATAAGACTATAATGTTGGCCAGGCGCGGTAGCTCATGCCTTTAATCTCAGCACTTTGGGAGGCTGAGGCAGGTGGATTACAAGGTCAGGAATCCGAGACCAGCCTGGCCAACATAGTGAAACCTTGTCTCTGCTAAAAATACAAAAATTAGCCCGGTGTGTTGCCACACCCCTGCAGTCCCAGCTACTTGGGAGGCTGAGGCAGGAGAATCAATTGAACCTGGGAGGTAGAGGGTACAGTAAGCTGAGACCGCGCCACTGCACTCCAGCCTGGGCGATAAAGCAAGACTCCATTTCAAAAAAAAAGAAGAGTATTATGTTGAATATAACTTTCCTTTTTTTTGAGACAGAATCTCACTGAAACAACGTGTTTCATCTCTCATTGATGACTTCCACAGTTCTGATTAGAACCCATGGTATGCCTCCTGGGAGATAATCTCTACTGTACAGATTAAACATAATAGGTACCAACAGTAGAAATTATAAAATAATATATCACATGTTAAATTATAAAAAAATATGACTCTATTGATCTAAATATAATATAAGATAGTTGTTTCTCACCCTCCCCACTTGTAATTCTTGGTCAGTCTAGTAAACTGCATACTAAAAATCCATTATCAATCAGGTAGTTTTTATGATACATCCACGTTATTCAAGTGCTTATACAATAAAGCTGCTATTTAGAAATCTTTGCCAAAATCAGGAAAAATGCTCTTCTCTTTTTACGAGGCCCTACTCAATTAACTGAATCTTTTCATGAGTGGTCAAATAAATATTTAGAGCTCCAGAAGATAAGAATGAATGGAAATGTGATTATTCCTACATTTCTACTCAAATTCGTAAAACATAATATGCAATAATTACATGTTACTTATACGTATTTCTCAGTCTTTTTCTACTAGACTTCAGTTTAATTTAAAAATACTGGCCAGCTAAATTACTCTTATCTTTAGGGAGGTGAAAACAAAAGAGAGAGATTTGTTCAGGGAAAGAGAATGCCATTGGTAACACTCCCAAAGTGAGATGGAAACTCGACTTCCTGAGCCTGTTTTATAACCTAGACAAGATGACATCAGCTATACCTCATCTTACTTTCTTGGGGCATTTTGTGACAATCATCTTTTATATTAAAAAATTATACGTAATTATTATGAATAATTTTTTTACAAAGAGGAAAAAAGTAATTGCCAGATTATTTTGAGCTTCCATTTTGTTACTTTGTAACTTGCATATATTTTCTCAGTGGAACATAACCTTCAATGCCTTGCACACCATGCCTAGGAAGCAACAGTAAGATTTTGCCAAATCCGTCTTTCCCAGATGAAGCAAAGGTTACCACATGTCAAACATTCAAGACTTTTGGTCTACAAGGAAGGTTTATTCAAAGGTGTTCTGGATCAGTGGGCTAAATCTCTCCCAAATCCACTCACAATTATACTTTTAAAATTTCACAATTTCTACCAAATGGTTATTCTCTCCTTCTTTCAAACTTATGCTTATTTGGAAAATCTTAAATAATGGTTTTGCTTCCCACATAGAGACATTCCAGGCCGAGCACGGTGGCTCACGCTTATAATCCCAGCACTTTGGGAGGCCGAGAAAGGGGGATCATCTGAGGTCAAGAGTTTGAGACCAGCCTGGCCAACATGGTGAAACCCCATCTCTATTAAAAACACAAAAATTAGCTGGGAGTGGTTGTGCATGCCTGTAATCCTAGCTACTCTGGAGGCTGAGGCAGGAGAATTGCTTGAACCTGGGAGGTGGAGGTTACAGTGATCTGAGATCATGCTACTGCACTCTGGCCTGGGGGAGAGTGAGACCCTAAAAAAAAAAAAAAAAAAAAGATAAAAAGATAAAAGAAATATTCCTATGTCTAATATAGGCTTGATTTTCCAATTATTTTATTCATTATTTATTTATTTTGTATTTATTATTTGTTTTTGGAGACAAGATCTCACTCTGTGCTGTCGTGCAATCAGTTCACTGCAGCCTCAAACTCCTGGACTCAAGCCATCCACCTGCCTCAGCCTCCCAAGTTCTTGGGACTGCAGGCTCACACCACTACCCAGCTAATTTTTTTTTTTTTTTTTTTTTGAGGAGGGGCAGGGAGGGTGTTTTGTTTTTGTTTTATAGAGACAGGGTCTCACTTTGTTATCCAGCCTCTAATCATTTTTTTTTTTTTGAGACAGTCTCGCTCTGTCGCCCAGCCTGGAGTGCAGTGGCCCATCTCCGCTCACTGCAAGCTCCGCCTCCTGGATTCACGCCATTCTCCTGCCTCAGCCTCCCAAGTAGCTGGGACAACAGGTGCCCACCACCACGCCCGGCTAACTTTTTGTATTTTTAGTACAGACGGGGTTTCACCTTGTTAGCCACAATTGTCTTGATCTCCTGACCTCGTAATCCGCCCACCTCGGCCTCCCAAAGTGCTGGGATTACAGGCTTGAGCCACCGCGGCTGGCCGCTCAAATCGTTTTTATATGCAGCAAAAGAAAGATGAGATTCAATAGAACTATAATTCACATAAAATAGAATCTTGATAAATAAGGAAAACTTCACTCTCTTTATAACGAGATTCTTCCTGAATTCATCATACATTCAATTAGTCAAAACTACATTCTGCTCTTTCTTTGGCCTTCTTTAAGACTTGGTCATTAATTTTTAATTAATATTCACTGGCCGTAATGCTCAGAACATATCAGATTTGCAAACTTCATCAGACTACCAAGGGCAATGTTATATCTGAGTGGAAGGAACAGGTTTGATCATAACCCATACATAGGATCACATTAACCATGTGAAAAGAGGGTGTTGAAGGAGGAATCCCAAAATTGAGAGAGTGATAACAAATCTGAATGTGATCACTATATTAACAACCAGTTACCCACCTTGTAGAACTTTTAAAACTTTAGCACATAATTTATTCTCAAGATAGAACTAAGCAATGTAATCTCTCAACCACAATGAGACAATAAAAAAGGAACCAGCTTACATGTCCAAAAACTAAATCACTTCTTCATATCTTTTTCAATAAAGAAGATATCTATTTTTCTTCCATACATTCTGTATACAATTTCTCAGCTTTTGTGATATCCCTGGTAGTAGTCTAGGCCTTTGTGATGTATTTAGGGAAAAAAATAAGGAAAAGATCATATTTTTGCTGGGGGAGACAGATGATTAACAATAAATCTAATACATAAATTATGTAGCATGTAAGAAGATGAAACTTCTATGAAAAAACTACAGAGTATCATAAGAAGAATGAAAGTGGCTACGGGGAGGGGCCTATTGCAATTTGCAATAAGTGAATCAGGGTAGACTTTGTTGAGAAAATGTCATTGACTAAAGACGTAAAAGAAGTGAAGAAGCAGCTCATGTAGCTATGTGAAGGAAGGGTATTTCCAAGAGGAAATAGGGAGTGTAAAGAGCCTAAGGAAGCAACATGCTTGGCCTAATCAGGGAATGCAAGGAGGCCAGCATGGCTGGACCAGGGTGAAAGAAAAAATCAGCTAGGAAGGTGATGCAATAATCAGGCCAGGGATGATTGCGACTGGGACTAGAGTGGAGGCAGTAGAAAAAAAGAAAAATGGTCAGATTTGGATAGTACGTTGAAAGCAGAGCCAATATAATTTTTCACAAAAACAAATTCAACATTTGTCATCCACATGTCAGTATTCATTATCCATAGGTCATCATTAAGAGAAGAAAAGAAACAGAGAGAGAATTGCCATTTATTGAATTGAACTCTGATCTAGACAACAGTAGCAAGTTGATGGTAAAGGGATGCAAAACCAACACAGGTCTCTGTGGATTAGTAATGAGTTTCCAAATCTCTTGAAGATTCTGCTAGCTTAAAATTTTTAAAACAACTAAAATGTAAAGAACTTTAAATATACGCATGCCAAAGAGTCAAAGTAGACTTATTTTGTTGTCATGTTTTTCAATAGGCTTCTGAAAACACAGCTGTTAGAGAGAACTGAGTGAAATAATCTATACAATAAGAGCCACTTGTCTGAAAAAAAAAAATTCCCAAAAGATACTCAGAGTGGACAAGAGCCCGGGAAGGAAACGTCAAAGTAGAAAAGTCCTGGGAAAAGTGAAGATGCCAAACAAAATGCTTATTTGTAACAATAGAGGGAAAGTAATGAAATGTCTTTTATAATTGCCAGAGTTATACAGAAAACCCTCCAGTCCCTATTCACATAACCCCCATTAACCCAGACCTTGAGTCCTTTTTGTGTCCTCTACTGAACTCAGAAACCTGGATGTCCTAGAATATTTAGTATCACTTTTCTCAAGGGGAGCAAAGTTTATTTAAAACAAATATTACACTGATAATAGATAACACATGTGTGCTACATGCCAGGCTCAGATTATCCTGTATGACAACACCCCTATGTAGTAATTGTCTCTTTATCCCCATTTTATAATGATGAGTCTTAAGTCAAAGGTGTTGCATAGCTAGTAAGTGGCAGAATCCAGTTTCTAATACAGAACAATGCAAGAGGGTTTTTGGTCACCTCTATGAAAAATCACAGTTTTCTGAGTAATAAGAAGGTAATTGTCTGCAAAGCAAACTGAATAAACAGAGTTGTGAAATAAAATTACATTCTGAGCAAAAAATCCATCATTTAATGTTTTTCCTCAGTTGTGATAAGTTTAGTTCCATACCTTGCCTGTGCAACTTAATTCAGACCTAGGACACCATTTCCTCACTTCTATACCTATTTAAAACTCACCACTCAATGCCTTACAACCTCCTTTATGCCTTTTCTCTCATTTTGACTCATATTTCCCTGTCCCTAAAGGGCTTATATCTTCACTGATGATTCTGGGGCTTAATCATACTATTTGCCTTGTTGTTGAAGTGTTCCTTGTAAGTGTATCTGGGGTGATAACTACAGGCAAAAATTGATGTCAATAGGTGCACTGAATTGGTCATTTTCTATCATTGAACTTTGCACTATTTATGGTTTTCCATTTTCAATCAGCAGCAAACAGAACAAACAAACTGATATGGTTTGGTTTGTGTCCCCACCCAAGTCTTATCTTGAACTGTAATTCCCAGGTATTGAGGAAGGAACCCAGTGGGAGGTAATTGAATCATGGGGGTGGTTTCCTCCATGCTGTTCTTTTGACAGTGAGGGAGTTCTCAGGAGTCTGATGGCTTTCTAAGTGTCTAGCATTTCCCCTGCTTGCACTTCTCTCTCCTGCCACCATGTGAAGAAGGTCCTTGCTTAACCTTCACGTTCCACCATAAGTTTCCTGAGGCCTCCCCAGCCATGTGGAGCTGTGAGTCAATTAAACCTCTTCCCTTTATAAATTATCCAGTCTCGGGTATTTCTTTATGGCAGTGTGAAAACGGACTAATACACAAACAAACATCGTTTAACTTTGCAAATCCAGAAAAAGTCAATTCCAGATTAAAAATCAGTCTTTTCTGTAACTGCTCAGAAATCAATGCAGTATTGCTTCCCCAACCTTCTCTTTTGTGGGAAGGGCTTCTATAGGGCATCATAGCAATCAAGATGGGGAAGGGACGCAGAGAAGTGGGACATCTTTGATCTGTGACCCTCCTCTGTTCTTACAGGCTTCCACAGTGATGTGATGGGTCAGCCAGTTCTTGCAACTGGCCTTTGTCACCATGACATAGGTTAGCTGATGTTCAGAGTCCTACACACCCTCCTTTGTTTTCAGTTGGCATATTCAACAGCAGAAACTTTCAATTCTCTGGCTCACTCCCTCTCACTTCTAGGCACTTTTGGGAGCCCTAGAAACTTTGGAAAATTCTCCCACCCCATTCTGGGCTTTGGGAGAGCAGGAAGCCACCTCAGACTCCTTTTTGCCTTGCCTTGCCATCTTTGCTAAGCCCTACTCTGGTTCCATTCTGGGCTTCTCTAAGAGGGTTGCAGTGCTCTTAGACCATGTCCTGGGAAATAAGATACAAATACTCTATGCTCTAGGATTCCTTCCCTAGAAATTGTACGATGTTCTATCTTCTTCCTCCAGAACATAGGATGTGGTCTCAGTAGAGGGCAGTAGGAAGCATCCCACAGTAATCTTTAAACTATTTTTCATCTTTCTCTTCCTCACAGCTCCACTCCTACCTCCCAACATTATTATAAAAAGGTCTTTTCTGAGCCAGGCGCGGTGGCTCATGCCTGTAATCCCAGCACTTTGGGAGGCCGAGGCAGGCAGATTACCTGAGGTCAGGAGTTCAAGATCAGCCTGGCCAACATGGTGAGACCCCGTCTCTATTAACAATAGAAAAATTAGCTGGGCATGGTGGCATATGCCTGTAATCCCAGCTACACTGGAGGCTGAGGCAGGAGAATTGCTTGAGCCCGGGGGGACGTAGGTTGCAGTGAGCCAACATCGTGCCACTGCATTCCAGCCTGGCCAACAGGGCAAGACTCCGTCTCAAAAAAAAAAAAAAAAAAAAAACCCCACAAAAAATAAAATAAAATAAATTTAAAAAAGAAAAGAAAACAAAAATTATACTTATTACTTCATCCTGTGTTCTTCTCTGCTCTGTGGTTTTCTGATTAAAATCTACCCTGCAAATCCTTTAGACTTTGCTTTTAATATGCAATGCTAAAGTTTTCAAGTTCAAAGTTGAATATTAACTCTCTTCTTTTGTTCTGTATGTATGTAGTAAGAAACCTACTTGAAAAGTTGTACATATAAATAGTCATTGATGAGACCTGAGCCATAGGGGAATGGATAGTAGTGAAAGACCTTGAAAACCATAAGATTTAAAATAAAAATTTTGTTCTACTAGTATGTCTTCTTATCAATAACTAAATGCAACCTTTCTATAGCTTCTGACTTATATATTCCCAGAGCTAGGCACCTAGTTGTATTCTTGACACATTAAGTGAATAGATAAAGTGAAGACAAGAAAAAATAGCTACTGAGAAATGTTTCAAAATGTGTTAACATGCTTTGGAAAAATGCAACATTAGTAATAATAACTGTAATTATACTAACTGCTGGGGCCATGAACCAGATGCTGTTCTAGTGCTTTGTGTATATTTACTCATGTAATCCCCACAAGTCCTGTATGAGTTAGGTACTATAACGAAGTGCACAAAGGTAAAGCGATTTGCCCAGGGTCAAATACTAGAAATCTGGGAAGCTGAATTCCAACCAAGGCTGTTTAGCTCCATATTTTGAGCTCATACCAACTCTGCCACTGGTACCTCTCAGTAGAATTTCTTTATGGATATGCCAATTATTAAAAATACATGCAAACTTATGCCAGACCATTCAATGCATGTTACACAACCTCATCTCTGCCTTCAACCACTTTGAACTTGAAATTATTTTCTGATGTTTTCCCTGAAAACTTTGGCCTGAAAATGTTAGATGTTGAGATTGTGCTGCCTCCTGTTTTTGCATTTGTTTTCCTTCTTTCTCTAATTACAGTGGACATTCGGTGAATTTTTTAAACAAATGTGTCTTTTATTATCATTTCTTAGATGCTGGCTTAGAGTATTTGTCTCTCTAACTCATATCTGCATGACAATTATCACTGTCTGTGCTTTTTCATCCTGTTTTCTGTTCTTCCTTCAGGACATTTTGGAGGTTAATTTTCCAGACTGTCCTGTCAAACATAGCAAAGCCTCATTTTACTTTACTAATTATATGCAAACATGTGTTGTCTGAGCTAAGTTAATGTCCTTGCTACCTGCTGCCTGGACTTTTTTATGACTCCAAAATGTCATCCAAAGTATCCTTCCCACATCTGAAATAGCACAAAAGATTTATTCTGCTAAAATCCTACCTTCTCATATGTCAAAGGCATTGAACATTACTGTGATAGGCAAGACCATAGCAAATCATAACCAACAAGCTTTAGCAATATCTGTCCCCTGCCATATGCTACATACTTATCCTGGTCCTGTGTAATACATTTCTTTAAAATAGGTCAAAAGCTATCCAATGACAGGAACCAGGATTTCTTGAACTGAAGCCAATGGTATATATTACGGGGATGCTTGGTAACAATGATTAAAGACAATGACAATGATGGCACATTTGTGCTAACTGGCCTTAAGTTAATGTTATAAAGGGGAGAGTTTCCTCCCTGTGATTAGACTGAATCAAGAAGATCATAGTTGTAAACCATATAAATATATATTATGCTTTCCATAATGCAAGATTTTGTCCTGCAACCTAATTTATATTAATGCTCTCCATTTTTAAATTTTTTTATGCTTTTATGATCACTTAGAAAAAAATCTCAATTGCTTATTCATAGTCATCAGTATCACTCACTAATATTTAGGTTTATCAAAAAAACTTATAACTGTTTTAATTTGAATATTAACATCTTTAATATTCAGATTTTAGTCCAGATTTTAGTCATGAGCTTACATTACCATGTCAATTTTGAGATCAAATTCTTCAACAGAAAGTAGTAAGAAAATAATCTCACCTCACTTTTTTTTGTCTCCTACAGCTAAAAAATCAGAAAACAATGAAACAAATTTTATATGTCTCTAAATTAAAAATTAAATAAATTTAATTGCTGGCAGTTTTAAATAAAGTTTAATTGTAAGTTTACATAGTTATAGTATTTATTCCTCCTATGAAAATAATGATCAATACACATCAATTTGAATTAAATAAATAAGCATTTAAAAAATAATGATAAATTTTGGCTGTTACTATACATTTCTCCATGACAAATACTTACCACACATACACAACACACACACACACACACACACACACACACACACACACACACAGACAGGCAGTGTCCTCCCAGATAAATGATTGGAGCATTTTACAATGCATCAGTTGGGAGTTTCCCAAATAGGAGATCTGGCAGACTGTCTAAAATATTATAGATAAACTCTGTCAATCACAACCCTCCCAACACTCCCATGCTCAAAGAGTGTTCAATCAGAAGTGTTTTACTTCTGAGCAGAGCCAACCACCAGTTGTAAATATTTGAAGAATAATTCCAACTTTCAAGAAATAAAACAACAACATCCAAAAACCTAGAGAAAACAGCAATAGAACCAGGAACAAAAGAGAAACATGTAAAATGCTAATTAGTGATCTCATACAGATATAAAAAATATTTAGCAGTTAATTAATAAGAGTAGCAGAAGTAAGCAAAAATAAGCAGAAGGGTTGGCTGGCAGAAAGAGATTTCAGGTGTTTCTGAGAAATAAAACAAAAAGGCAAGTAACTGGAGAATATAAGGAGGGGAAAAAGAGCTGAAAGATTGATCCATGATGTTCAACTTCTAAATAAGGAAGATTCTACAAAGAAATAAGGAAACATTAAATACGAAATTATCAAAAATATAACTGAAGACAATTTTTCAGTACTGGAGGACTTAATCTTTCATTGAAAGGAGACCAAATGTTTAGAACAAATAATGAAATTATAGCCACTCCAATGCACCTACTTACAAATTTCAGAGAAGCAGGAATATCAGTCCTAGAATTTTCCAGAAAAAAATGCAACAAAAACAAAACTTACATTTCTCAACAGCAAAATTAGATAACAGAAGACATAAATGTAATTCCTTCAAACACCCAAAGAATATTGTTTGTTATTTAAAAATAAAAATGTAGGTTATTTAATTGATTTGTAACACTTACTTTTACATACAAAGAAAATTTACACCATGTCTCCCTCTTAAGAAGCTCTTAAAAGTTATGCTTCAAGGGAAATAGAAGAATACACCAAAAAAGGGAAAGACATAGAACGAATATAGAAAAGAGTGAACAAATCCAAGAGATAGAAGAAGATAAAGCCAAGTTTTATATTCACAAGAGAAAAACTTACCTCATGAAGCAGGAGGGTATGATGTAGGTTTACAATTGTCAATGCTGAAAATTAATACAATGATTGACACACTAGAGAAACTCAGCAGTACATTTTGAGAAGTAGAAGACATGACACCACCAAATCTAGACCTGTCCCAGAAAAAGTAGCAGCAGTAAAATGTAGCTACGTTGGTAAGAAACAATATACAGAAGATGTGTGCACTCTGGAGGGAGAATGTCACTTGCAAGTCCTATGACTTTATTTTCTGAAGATGGACATAAAAATACCTTATCTTCTAGAATCTTACCCTTGAATTTCAACAGGCTTGTGACCTGCTTGTAACCAGCACAAAGCAAAAGAAGTAAGATTGCATGACTCCCAATGCTAGTTCATAAAAGGCAATTCAGCTTCCTACTTATTAACTGGGTCAATTTCCCCCACCCCTCTTTGTAGTCCAGAGATACCATGGTAAAAATCTGACAGCTCTGGGCTACTGTGCTGTGAGGAAATCCAGATCACACAGAGAGGGCACCTGTAGGTGTTCTAGATGACAGCCCCAACTGAGATTAAAACCAAAAGCAACCATCAACTGCCAGATTTGTGAGTGGAAAAACCTGCAGATGATTCCTTGCAGATAACCAGCCCCGACTCTGCTTAGTCCCTGCATAAATTCCAGATAGCTTAGAACAAAGACAAGCTATAGCTGCCGGACACCATTCAAACTTCTGACTCATAGAATATATGAGCATAATCAATAGTTCTTAAGTATCGGGGTGTTTTATTTTGCAGCAGTAGTAACCAGAACAGATAAATAACATAATTTTGCTGTGCTTCTGATTCCTTATCTGTAAAATGGGCACAATAACACCTTAAAGACAGTGGTAAGGATTTTAAAATGTGTAAGAGGAATTTATAACAATGCCTAACACTAAACACTCAGTGTCTGTTGTTGTACTACAACAGCAGTTGTTATTATTGTTGTTATTATAAATATTATTCATCAACCTCAAAAATCTGGAGATAGGAAGTGAAACATAGGTGTCTGGAGTACTGCCTATAACAATAAGCTGCTAAAGATTCCAGTATTATAAATTTTAGCAGAAATTATCTAAATTTACTGGAGGTCTTGTTATTACACTTGGGTAAACAAACTATTTTTATGTCTTCCCTTTTGGCTTAAGATAATATAACATCTATGTTTCTACAAAAAGAAAGAGAGTGGAAAACAGAGAGAGGGGGAGAGAGACTGAGAGACATGTTGATTTTCTTTTTTTCTTTTTTTTTAAGTTTAAAGGAAACAGTTGAAGAATCCAAAAATGATGTAATTATATCAAAAAAGGGAAACTGGTGGCAGGGAATGAGTAGGCTCAATCATATCTGTCATAACAGAAAGTAAAAAAAGATTTTAAAATTATATATTAAAATATGGTAGCTGAATTATATTAAAGATGGTTTTTATGAAAATTCATTACAACTAAACCAATTGCTGGGGTCTGTCCCGCAGACCCTGACCCAAAGACGGACGAATAACATATACTGACATAGATATTTTGGCTGTCAGTCCCGCTGAGGGTTCAGGCCACTTACAGACACCAAGGAGGGTGCTGTAAAGAGTTGCAGCTCAGGCCCCTCTTGGCCAGCAAAGCTCACATTTATTTAGTAGAGATTAAATGACAAAGGTTTTAAGTGAACACCGCTATAGGGTAATTGACATTGCTGACCTCCTGCATTGAGAGCAATTACGCACCTGGGGTAATCAAAGGTTGGTTTTAGGACCACATGAGTAAACAAGCTATTTGGATAAGCTCCCTTAAATTCCTGTGTACGTACTCTAAGTTATTTACTCAAGGTAAGGATTAGGCTGCCTTCAGCCAGATTTATTACTGGAGCTTATGCAAACCGCCTGGCCTTCCAAGAAGGTTTGTGGCCTATTTTTTATAACTATCTTTAAAATGTTTCCCACTAGCCTGACTGAACTCCCACACTCTTAAACATTATTTATTGCCTTTAGAAAGACTGGGTGCCAAAAGTGTTGGATTGAGAGACCAAGGGAATCATTGCCTGTTATTGTAAGTTCTTTAGTTCTCTTTGATTTTTATATTGTATACTAGTCATTTTAATTAAAAGGTTGAAGATTTTCAATAAAGTGAAAGCCACGGTTATTTGAAAAGATGTAGATCAAAAGCTACAAAGAGTCTCAAGGTACACTGTAATCTGATCTAAACTTTCTGTTGGTCAAGTGATGCTTCAAGGAGCAGAAAGAAGCCCTGTTGTTCTCAGGCTGAAGATTGCCAATATTTTTACAGAGAACAGGAGCATCTAAGAAGTTCTCATCAAGTAAAGTAAAATGACATTTCCTGACAATACAAAGGCTGCCTGCAGAAGAATATGAAAGTCAATCCAGGAATCATCTTAATGTTTAAACAAAGAAAAAATGTATCCAAAATCTCTTGGATTAAGAGTACCTTCAATGTCCACACAAAAGATACGGACACAATCCCATATTAAAAGAATACACACTGTAATAGTTGCCCCTATAAGCAAGAAGCTTTGTTGCCCCTACAAGCAAGAATCTTTGCAACAGATGCAAAATCTTTAGAGACGCTTGAGTTTTCAGAACCTCTGCCATCCTCCTGAAGTGAAAATGGGTTTAAAATAAAATATAATAAAATCTTCTGAATTACGCAAATTTCCTGGGAAATACAGCTATGAAGCATCCCAAAATATGTATATCATTCTTAATCATTTTAAGAAAGCCAGAAAAAGCAATGGAAAGAAAATTAAATTGAATGTGTGGGATTCAAATATGGGAATGCAAATTGGACATACTTGAATGACTCTTAGTATAACAAGCTATTTTGGTGTTCCTTATGTAAATAAGTTCAAACAAATTGCAGAGTTTGAAAAGAAAATCAAGCCTCATGCCTGCAAAATCTCACATCAAAACCAAAAATGTTTTAAGTGGAATCATCTAATATTATGCAAAAAGATAAAACCTCTCATGCTTATGTATATATTCATAAACTGTACATTATAAGGAACTACATGCCTTAATGATGTTACTATATGCATTAATGAATGAAATGGCATTACGATAAATTTTGCTACTTCTAAATTCATTTAATATTTTCTTTTTTGGCACAATAAGACAATGAGGTTTTTCAAGACATTTGTCCTGTGCCACTACTTTTTACTTTGCCTTTTAGCTGATTTCTATTGTATTAATTTTACCAAAAAAAAAAAAAAAAATGTTTCTTGGATAACACAGCATCAGACTTCTGAATTTGCAAGAAATTAAGCATTTAATAAAATAAAGTGCTTTTTTTGTTTTAATTTTTTAGAATAAAAGCTATTTTAAGACAAATAGCATGAACTAAATAGCCTATAAGCCTTTTAATGCTTGTGTGCCCATATCCTATAGCTCCCTTCTAAAGGGATTGTTAAACTGAGGGTCAAACTAGAGACCACTTATTCTCACCCTCCTTGGCCACAGCTAATTGCAGCAAGCCTGATTATCTAACCCAAGAATTGACAATCTACAGGCTCACGGGCTGTAGATTGAATTTCGTAGATTGAATTTGAATTTGGTGCCTAAATTTTGCCCCAGAGGATCATGCTACTAACTGGACCAATCAGGTCATCATTGTCTCTGTTGAAGTAAGAAATTAAGCCTTGAAGATACATGATGTAGGTAGCAAGAATAGGAGCCAAAATATCACAAAATGCTAGCTGAAATTTAATAAAATAGGGCATTAGAAAATGGATCAGAAAACAGTAGTTAAGTGAATATCTTAAGTCAGTTTCCCCAGAAGCACACTCTGAAACAACTTTGTGTGCAAATCATTTATTAAAGAATAAGTCCTAATAGACACTAATAAGGGTTAAGGAAAGCAGGACAGTGGAGAGGAAGATAATAATATGAACTCAAGCAAAGTACCAAGTAGGTTTCCATGGGCCTGAAGGGGGTTCCAGGACATGAGAATTTCAGTGCTAAAAGTGGAAAAGTTGGGGGCAAACTGGGATGAATTGGTCACCCAGCTTCAGACTGCTCTGGCAGGGAACTCAGGAATGTAAATCAGGTCTCGGAGTTATCTGATGGGAGGAAAGGGAGTTAAGGCTCTTCTAATCTCAGGCCAGTTGGTCATTTTTTAAAGGACTATCTGGAAGGAACATAATTTTCTAGGGATTTCGGGGTTCCAGGACACGAGCAAAGAAAAGATCCAGTAGCCCAAAGGCTACTGAAAAACATTTGCAAATTCTAGCTATTAGATGTGGAAAATGTCAAAGGAGAGGAAAGAGGTGACAAGCAAATAAAAAAACAAGCAAATAAAACAACCCCGAAGGGATATGGGTGGAGCACCATTAATATGTAATCTGTCTCCAGAGCTATTTGAATCTCTATTTGGAGCTTTCCAGTTGTAAAAATAGATTCTAATCAAGGCTTCACTGTTCCTGGATTCCCAACTGTATTCTAGAGATGTTTGCCTTCCCTATTTTTATAAGTATATTTTCCAGTAAACCTCCTAAATATAGCCTGAAAGAATCTCTGTTTGTTGAAAGGTGAAAGATCTAATTAGCATGCAATATTTATTTGTGAGTATAAATCAACAAGGCAGAGACAAGAAGCCCAACAGATATATGAACAAGACATATGATCATGCAATTCACAGAAGGGAAGCCCAATTGGCCCATACAGTTTTTGAAAATATGGTCTGAAAAAAATACTCAAATGTACTATTACTAATATGGATAATAGCAAGTGTTACCAAGATTGTGGAATTTAGACATTCTGATACTCTGCTGGTGCAAATACTAACTGGTAGAGTCATTTTGGAAAACAATCTGATAGTATTTAATTACGTACTCATATATCCAGTGACTTATGATGTATGTAATTATGTTAAACATACTTCGGCACAGAAAGTATTAATTTATGTATATGTCAGTTTGATTTGTAACCTAGATGGGATTGTTGCAGTAGGTACTTACAGGGACATGAGCAGGCAAGAGAGGCTCCCCACCTCCAAGGAATGGCAAGTGACCATCAGGTGATGGTCAGGAGGTTGTTAAACTCTCTCTCTAAAACAATAATTGGTTGCAACCGGCACCAGAGAAAGGTAGCCTCGCAACAGAGAGAAAACACCTGAAGCTGATGATTAGCAGCTTCTCAGTAAGATCTCAGGAGTTAGGTGAGCAGGCTCAAGCATGCGCAGTAAGAGAAAAAATGGCTGAGTTTAAACAGTATACGACCTTCCTCTAGGAAGGCTCAACTGGTAAGGGAAAAACACCTCAAGCGAGCATGTGCACAACTTCAGTAAACGCACTGCATGCGGCCCCTCCCCAGTACTGGCTGGCCACCATGCATGAGGACAGTCCACCCAAGGGAAAAATCAAGGGAGGAGAAATGGAAACCTTGAACTATGCCGATGTATAAAACTCCAAGTCAAATGCCAAATAGCGCACTTGGATCTCTCAAGTCACCCACTTGGCCCTCTTCCAAGTATATTTTAGTTCCTTTCATTCCTGCTCTAAAGCTGTTTGTTTGTTTGTTTTTGTTTTTGTTTTTGTTTTTTTTTCTGAGACGGAGTCTCACTCTGTCGCCCAGGCTGGAGTGCAGTGGCGCGATCTAGGCTCACTGCAAGCTCCGCCTCCCGGGTCACGCCCTTCTCCTGCCTCAGCCTCCTGAGTAGCTGGGACTACTGGCGCCCGCCACCTCGCCCGGCTAGTTTTTCTGTATTTTTAGTAGAGACGGGGTTTCACCATGTTAGCCAGGACGGTCTTGATTTCCTGACCTTGTGATCCTCCCGCCTCGGCCTCCCAAAGTGCTGGGACTACAGGAGTGAGCCACCGCGCCCGGCCTCTAAAACTTTTTAATAAACTTCCCCTCTTGCTCTAAAACTTACCTTGGGCTCTCACTCTGCCTTGTGTACGCCTGCCTAATTCTTTCCTCTGAGGAGGCGAGAATCAAGTTTACTGCAGACCCGTTGGACTTGGCTGCTGCTAACAGGATCGATTGCCCTAATTGGGAAAGGAGACTCTGTCACTGGTCAGCCCGAATTCTAAGCAGGAAGTCACCAGGAGTTATCTACTACAAAAATTTCAATGATTTTTATTTCCAACACTAGAGGATTTGCTAAGTTGCTTGATACATATTGGAAATGGATTTTCATTGGTAAAATTAATAGTATCATGATCTTTCTGATCCTTGCACAAATGGCATTAAGAGTTTAGTGAGTCAAGGAGATTGTACCCTTTGGTTGTGGTAAGTAATACTTGATCCTTAAAATGTCTTTCATCCTTTTGTAATGCCTAAGGTTCTTGTCTAGCCACGCCAAAGAATTGGTGTGGCGGCTGACCGCGGCGGGGGATAGAGACACGGACGGAGGGTGAGAAAAAGCTGTGGGCTTTATTGAGCAGAGTGAAAGTACAAATCTTCCACAGCGTGGAAAGTGTCCCAACGGGTAGCCAGACTTAGATTATACGATTGCCTTTTAAACTCTTTAAGGTGGGAAATCCGTGCGGCGGGAAGATGTTACCAGAGCCAGAAACAAAGACAATTAACCATTTGTGACATGTCCTAGAGCTTGAGGAAAACCGGAATTGCAACTTAGGTTTTATTTACTTTATGACCTTGCAGCAGCATGGCAAAGGAGGCAGGATCTTACAGGACTTTTCAAAGTAGGTTCACAAAGAATTGGAACTGGGAATATAGATAAGGTCCGCTGGTCACAGAAAAACGGGCAGTTAACATTTCCTTTACTTTAGTTTCAGAGGAGGGGGAAGGGAGAGAGGGAGAGAAGACACAGGGAAAATTACGAAATTTTCGCTGTTTATAGCTTTCTTGGGGAAGAAAACACATGCACAAATCCTGGTGTTAGGAAAAGTTTAAGCATATATCTGCAATATTATTTATCCAGGACCAAAGTAAGTCCTGATGCAGGAAATGAGTGAGTTTCACAGCTTTCTGAGTCCCTACTCGACCCAGGAAGCCCAGCTGGCACCTCCTCTCACTTTCATCAGTTCTCAGAGGATTTTGAGTTTTTTTACTTCAGTGGATGATGGGCCATAGTCTGCCATGGGAATCTTGTTTTGTTTTCTTGAAGTAGAAATTTCGAATAAGATATTTTTGAAGCCCCAAAGAAGACAGGAAGCTTGGATTTTGATTGAGATTATACAAAGTATTACATGACCTTCTGTTGTCTGTGTAGCAGAATGTGCCATGAGACTTATATTCATGGTAACTTTATGACAAGGGTGTAGAAAAGCAGTTGATCCTAATCTGCGTTTAACTATTGCTGGGTTTTGAGTTCTATCACAAGTAGGCTAATGGTCCTATAGGCCAAGGTGAAAGGCCAGTTCAGTGGTCTGTAAACATTTTGCTTGTAATCCCCTAAATGACTATGTATAAACTGTGTTCTCTCACAAACATTAGTTAACCTTCAAAAGTTGTGTTAATTTCAATGAGAGAGAATTTCTAGATTTTTCTAAATATTGGTATTAAAAAATAAATTATAAGATACTCTATCCAATGTATCCAATAGAAATTAAGTAGTTTACAATTATGCACTTGAAAGAATTAAAACAACATATCAACATCTGAGAAAAAGACATATCCTAATTAAACTACTCTGGTTTTATGAAATTCAGGGACAATTTTTTAAGATAAGACTTTGGGAGCATTTTCTCTGAAACTCTAATAGAAGTTCTGCCTTGAAGACTGCAACTGAATGATCTTTGTTGAAATAAATAGCAAACCAAGGAATGGCATTGGTCCACTGGTAATTTTAAAGCTTACCAAATGTGTATTGATTATTTTAATAAATACATTATTGACAGAAGATTTCAAAGCTTGTTTTTATTTTGTTAATCTAAATGTAACAAATACATGGTGTCAAATCTGCTAACATTCCATTGGCCAAAGCAAGTCATATGCCAGACACCAAAATCAAGAAGCAAGGAAATATGCTCGTTTTTCATGAGAAAAATAGAGAAGTCATGTAGCAAAGGACAGGATACAGGCAGAGGTAAAGAACCGGGGCTATTTCTGCAATTAAATAGGTAATAGGCTCTTGCGCTGTTCTGAATGGAGCAAGCATAAAGAGAGCAAGCCTCTTACTTCCAAATTTTAAGGTAATTATTTCCAATCAGATGAAAAATGAACCAATCACTTTGATGAGGCAACTGATTCAAATTCTGTGGTGAGGAGCAAGACATGGGTTAAGAGGCTATAAGGAAAATTCTTTCTTTTTGTAACCAGAAAGTAATAAAATAAAATAAAATAAAACATTCTTCTTTGAGCTATAAGAACAAATGTTTATTTTTATTTTAAAATCATTCTTATCAAAAGCTATCAATTTGGCATTTATTAAATGTTGAATTATTTTCTCACAATCCTTCTCATTTTCTTTTTTTAGGTCGCTTGTGAAAATGAGAAAAGCATTAACTCCTAGATTAAGCATTTGTAATAGTCTATGTAACATTGGTAAGGGTTAACAAACTAAGAATGAAAATAGGCCACAATTGAAAATGTTTATATTTTATTTGGATTTTTGTTTTGCATTCTTTTTATTTTGGTGTTCTTGTTTACTTAATCAAAATAAATTGTGTGCTTGTTTCTGAAGGCATACAATAGTTTTGATTACCCCATTAAAGGGAGCCAAACAGAGACATTTCATGGTTGAAGTAACTCCTTTGAAGCATATTATTGGAAATGCTAGACGGTATCTGGAAAAGAGCACCCCGTTTCTAATCTGCTTCTGGGAACCTCCTATGAACCAGCCATTGTGCTGCTTCAGGCAGAAGAGATCATTTGCAGTTGTTCC
>NW_012110363.1:1263879-1273486 GCF_000951045.1 Mandrillus leucophaeus | reverse complement strand
AGAGAGAGAGATTATCTTCACCCTTGTGCCCCAAGGACATTGTTTACCAAAGCAAACCTAATTTTATCTCGGTACTTACATAATTACAGTGCAAGTTGAATTCATAGTCTTACCAGATTTCCTTTATGAAAATTAAGACATGGTTGGGAAAGTGTGGTCCTGAAGAACTGAACTTGAGTAATAAGGACGGATTCAGAATGATTTGTTTATCCTTGTGCTTTGGGTTCTATTGTGCCTGTTTAGAAGAAATTAGTTGACTTCCTTGGTCTCAGGGTTAGATTTCTTCTCTTGGAAACCTTTTATTATCTTGATTTGAGGCAGTTATCCTATTATTTGAAATGTGCTTTCCCTACTTCTTGTTGTCTCTAGATCCATAACTAGAGTTAGATCTCAGCATGCTGCATGCAAACAAGTAGAAAGTATGTAAAACATTAAGATCCGAAACTATAAAACCACTATGGAAAAATATAGAGAAAATACCTCAAGACATCAGTCTGGCAAAGATTTTATGGGTAAGACCTCAAAAGCACAGACAACTATAACAAAATAGATGAATCAGATTATATTAAACTAAAAAGCTTTTATACAGCAAAGGAAACAACAGAGTGAAGAGATACCTCTTGAATGGGATAAAATATTTGCAAACTATTCATCTGACAAGAGACTTATATCCAGAATATACAAGGAACTCAAGCAATCAACAATTGAAAAAGTCCCATTAAAAAGCAGGCAAAGGAATAGATGTTTCTCAAAAGAAGACATACAAATGGCCAACAGGTATATGAAAAATTGTTCAACGTCACTAATCAGGGAAATGTAAATCAAAACCAGAGTAAGATATCACCTTACTCCAGTTAGAATGGCTGTTATTAAAAAGACAAAACATAGCAGATGCTGGCAAGGATGGAGAGAAAAGTAAACGCTTACCCACTGTTGGGAATGTAAACTAGTGCAGCCACTGTGAAAAACACTATGAAGATTTCTTAAAACTAAAAATAGAAGCACTACATTATCCAGGAATCCTACTACTGGGCATTTATCCAAAGGAAAAGAAATCTATACATCAAAGGTCTACCTACACTTACAAGCTTACTGCAGCACTATTCACAATAGCAAAGATATGAAATCAATCTGTGTCTATCGGCAGACAAATGGATAAAGAAAATATGGCATATATGCACAATGGTATCCTATTTGGAAATAGAAAAATAATGAAATTATGCCATTTGCAGCAACAGGGATAGAATTGGAGGACATTATATTAAGTGAAATAAACCAGGCACAGAAAGACAGATACAGTGTTCTCACTCACACGTGGGAGCTCAAATCGTTGATCTCATGGAGATAGAGTCTAGAATGATAGATACCAGAGGGTGTAAAGGGCAGGTGGGTGGGAGTGGGGGATAAAAAGAAGTTGGTTAGTGGTTGCAAACACAGAGTTAGATAAAAGTAAGCTCCAATATTCTCTAGTAGAGTAGACTGACTACAGTTAGAAACAATGTATCGTATATAACAAAGTAGCTAGAAGACAACACTGGGAATGTTCCCAATACATACAAATGATAAACACTCAAGGTAATCAATACCCCAAATACCCTGACTTAATTATTACCCATTCTATGCATGCAACAAATACTCACGTGTACCTCACAAATATATAAAATATTTTGCAGCAATTTTAAAATGTGTGTGAAAGTAAAAGGGAGAGAGAACACGAATACCAAAATAATCACAATATATTTTTAATTTATTTTAGTTCAAACCTGAGGAATACTGGTGGGAATAGATTATAAGGGTGTTAAACTGGGGAGGAACTCATCTAACATTCTATCAGGCAGAAGATATTAAGAGACTACATTTATCAGAAGTTCTTTATTTAATGAGCAAGCTCAAGCAGCTAAGAGTAGTTCCAATGGTTGATTGTTTGATGGAAATCTGGACGCAACAGTGTCCTATATTAGTGAACTTGAGATTCCAGAACTTTGTGTATTCCAAAGAAGTCAAAAGAAAAAAGGAGATAAAAATGTTGTTGTAGCTTTGTTATGCGGATCTTGTTCACCCAACGCCTGCTATATACCCTAAGAAGTCCCAGAATATATTCCCTCTGCAGCACTAAGACATATAGTGGGGAAGGGAGCTCTATTGCCCTTGGAAAGCTCTAAAATGGTTCTTTGCAGGTCAAGAATTATGGCAGATAAGATTCAATAAAACGTACTCCTTGATTTTATGGGGGAAAAGTGGAATCTGAGAGAGGCAGAGGCCAAGTGGCAGCACTTAATCTCTAGATACAAGGTGTCCTCTGATTCTGGAATAGGCATCAAAGTTGGAGCAATAACCAGAACAATGTAACCTGTAGAGATCTTTAGAGGCAGCTAACTGCTGATGTCAATTAGATTGATGGGAAGCCTACAGAACTCTCATGGGATCTCTAAAACAAATACACATAAGTCTAGGTTTTTAAACAGAGACCAGATACAGGTCACTACAGTTGCCCCTAAATCAGTTTCCAGACCCGAGCCATTTCACGAAGCCACTTGAAGGGGAGGATGAATATTATTGAGGAAGGGCCATGCAAAAGCACAAGTATGAGCTGTGAATCTCCTTCTAATCTCCCTGAAGGGGACCTGTAGCCATTCTACCATGGTGACTAAGCACCGGGGAAAGAGAAACACTGAACACTGGTTCTAAGAGAAAGCTAATATCTGGGGATCCCAAATATCATAGTGCTCCATTAGTTAAAGGAAAGGCATACTGGAAATGCTCCCAATACATAGAAATAATAAACACTCAGGTAATAAATGTTTCACCCAAATGTTTCACTGTAGGCCCATTTAGTCTGAGAGTCAACCTTCTGCTAGTTTTCAAATTTGCAGTTTGGCAGAGACATATTCTTCAACTTGCAAAATCCCTACCTTGGTTCTCTCAATGTGGATTGAGGGCTATGGTGGGAGGAAAAGTAAACAGGAAGACCTGGAATTGGCTTCCCTTCCAAATAATCAGTCAAAAGTAATAGTGCATTACTGAGGGAACGGTAAAGGGCACTGCTTTTAACAAAGACCAGAAGAATGTAGGGGTAGGGATTCCTTTACTTAATCTTTATTGAACTCACCTATTTATTCTGTACGGAAGACAGACTGATCTTGGAAAATAACAATGATTTACGGTAGACATTTTAAGTGGTAACTTTAATTGCAACTGTTGTTTCAGATGTGATCTCATTATGGAATGAAATCCCCAGAGCTCATGACTTGCAGCGATAGATCACTAAGAGCCTTTTTTCTTCTACATATTGATTACCAAAGACAATTGGATCAGTTTATTTTCATGTGGCAGAAAGAGTACCATACCTTCTCTGTCCTTACTTAGGGCTACATGATCTTGTTCTGTCATAACCTAGGGCACAAAATAATTAGTAGATGTTCTTAGAATACCACATTGACCACCATATTTAGACCTACTGAACAGGAAGTAGCAAATATCTTAGATGTCCTGGTAAGATACATGCATACTAAAGAGTGGGAGGTATATCTCCATGAATATTAATGAGCCACCCATCTCAGGAAAGTGTCTAAAGGTCCAATGTCCTGGATATATTAAGATGTTAACTTCAAACATAAAGATATATTGCTATATAAAGATATATTGTTGTATCTTGTAACTCTTCCCACCAAGAGAAAAGACATTATGCTTGGTGGGTATCTGTGTATTTTGGAAGCAACACATAAAACAAGTGAAATTGTTGCTCCAACCCAGTTACTAAGTACCTATAAGGCCACCAGTTTTGGATGGGCCCAGAGGAAGAAAAGACCACAGTTACATGCCACTTTGAAACCTGACTTAATAACCCAGTAGATACCATGGTGCTCAAAGTATCTGTGGCATATAGGTTGGTTGCATGGGGCTTCTGACAAGCCTTGATAAGACCAATGCACAAAAGCCAGAGCCATACTTACTTCTGCAAACAGCTATTTCTTTGAGAAAGCCTCTGGCTTGCTACTTATTCCTGGTTGAAACTGATAATCTTTAAACATGAATTGTTGCCTGACTTTCCAAGTGGTTAAATTGAGGGTATAAAGCAGCACACTGTTATCAAAGTGAAATATCTCATGCAAAATTGGGCTCAAGCAATTTTGGAAGCAAAAGTAGAGCTACATGAGTAGGTGCTTCCTATTTCCATGGCAACTACTCCACTCAAACTGCATTTCACTTTCTCTTCATCCTAAACAAATACCTCACTGGGGATTTCTTATGACCAGTTGACTGAAGAAAAAAATGTAGGCTGAATATTAATATCAAACAGAAGTGGACTGTGGTTGCACTATTTCAGCCCCTGAAAGTTAGCGAGAGTGGAAAATCCTCCAGTGGACAGTGCTCCAGTGATCAGTTTAGTCACGTTTCATGGAATAAAAGAGGGATTATGATTTCTCTACACCAATTCGTGGGTTAATAATTTTTCTTATGATCTCTTAGGAATGAAAAGATTAGAGAATTGGTGACATGGAGGTCTGTGAATAAACTGTTTAAAATGGGTGCAAAGTTTGAGTACAGGCACGTCTCAATTTATTATGCATCATCTTGTTAAGCTTCAGAGATATTACATAGTTTACAAATTGAAGTTCTGCTCCCACAAGTATATCAGCACTACTTGTCACACAGTGTGTGCTCACTTTGTGTCTCTGTGTCATATTTTGGTAATTCTCACAGTATTTCAAGCTTTTAAATGGTTATTTTATATTTAATGGTGATCTGTGATCAGGCATCTTTGATATTACTATTGAATTGTTTTGGCATACCTCAAACTGAGCCCATATAAGACAGCAGACTCGATCGATAAATATTGTATGTGCTCTCACTGCTCCACTGATCAGCCATTCCCTCATCTCTCTCCCTCTCCTCAGGCCTCCTTATTCCTTCAGACACACAGTATTGATATTAGCCTGATAAATAAACCTACAATGGCCTCTAAGTGTTCAAGTGAAAGGAAGAGTTGTACATATCTCACTTTAAATCAGAGACTAAAAATGATTAAGCTTAGTGAGAAAGACAGGTCAAAAGCTGAAATAGGCTGAAAGCTAGACCTCTTGTGCCAAACAGTTAGCTAAGCTGTGAGTACAAAGGAAAAGTTCTTGAAGGAAAATGAATGTGCTACACCAGTGAATATACAGCTTTATTGCTGATTTGGAGAAAGTTTTAATGGTCTAGATAGAAGATCAAACCAGCCACAACATTCCCTTAAGCTAAAGCCTAATGCAGAACAAGGCCCTAACTCTTGAATTCTATGAAGGCTGAGAGTGGTCAGGAAGTTGCAAAAGAAGAGTTGGAAGATAGCAGAGATTAGTTCATGAGGATTAAGGAACTGAGCCATCTCCATAACATGAAAGTGCAAGGTAAAGTAGCAAGTCCTAATAGAGAAACTGCAGCAAATTATACAGAAGATCTAGCCAACATCATTCATGAATTTAATGGCTACATTAAACAATAGATTTACCACATAGATGAAGCAGCTCTACTGGAAGAAAATGCCATCTAGGACTTTCATAGCTAGAAGAGAAGTCAAGCTTGGCTTCAAAGCTCCAAAGGACAAGCTGGCTCTCTTATTAGAGGCTAATGCAGCTGGTGACTTTAACTGGTGACTTTAAGGTGAAACCAATGTGCATTTACCATTCAAAAAATCCCAAAGTCCTTAAGAATTAATGTTAAATAGACTCTGCCCATGCTCTGTAAATGGATCAACAAAGCTGGGATGATGGTACATCTCTTTATAGCATGGCTTACTGAAGATTTCAAGCCCACCATTGAGAACTACTGCTCAAAAAACAAAAAGGATTCCTTTCAAAATATTACTGCTCACTGACAATGGATCTGGTCACACAAGAACTCTGATGAAGATGCATAAGGAGATTAATGTCTTTTTATGGCTGCAAACACACCATTCATTCTGCAACCCATTCATAGGTGATTGACTATGTAATAAAAAACACGTAAGGTATATCACACATAAATATGTATTCACAGCTCCATAACACTTATTGACTCTTCAGCCTATGCATTAGGGGAATGTGTTACATGTTTATCTCTAACTTTTCAACGTCAGTCAGAAATAGAGATTTCCAATTTTTTCTTCTGTTTTGCAGAAGAAGACACTGAAACTCAGAGAGGTTGAGTAACTTACCCAAGGTCACAAAGCTACATCATGGAAGAGTCAGGGTTTGAGCACAGGGCCCTGATCCTGACGCCAAAATTTATTTAATACATTTACAAAAACAAAGTATCACTATTTAAGACACACAAACACAGTGGCAACTTGCAACTTCTTGTTGAAATTCCAGATATAAAGAAAAGTAAAATATAAAACAAGTATTTAAAAACAGAAATTATAAAACTATAATTTTATATATAGTCATGGAAATTATAAAAAGAAAAAGCAAACATAAGGAAAACAGTGGATTAAATCTATTGAGATAATAGCAGAAATTAATGCATCAGGACCAAACATAACATAAATCTAAGATCTGGTTCTGTTAATAAATAAAATTTGATAAGTTTAAATCTAGTTTTGACAAGCATCAAGAGCATTTATAAAACTGTCCACTAATTTAAATACTAAACAGGTGGTGACAGAGTGACAGGTGTAATGTAATCTGTACAATATTATTTCTGTTGATTGATTACAATTCTTCCATCTCTGACATTGATTTACAACCTTGCTTATTATCTTCCTTCTGATCTTTCCCTCTCTAAAATATAATTTAATTCATTTTTCTTGCAAAAATATATTTTCTTCTACTTACTGCCATAAATGTCCAACAATAAGAATATTCTAAACTCAAAGGGAACATTAGTTACTCATGCCATCTTTGAAATACACACAAGACATTCTGTCTTGTAAGATCTCTCTGGGCTCCCTGAAAGAGTAATATTAGCACCTACAAATAAATAAGTAAAATCCAGAATATAGAAAGATAAGCAGAGGCAAGCTCACAGACTTTTAAATAATTCATGCTGAAAAAGATATGAAGTACAGATTACTGAAATAGGTATGGTAGCTGATTCAAGAAATAGTCTGTCTCTTGAAGACAAAATTAACACCATTATTATCATTACCATAATCTAAAAGTACTTAAGCTCTCATAAATTCACTGTACTCTCCTGGGAAAAGACTGTTAAAGTTTACCCCTCTCCAATAACAAATACAAAACTGAAAACAAACACAAATAGTATATAAGGTAGCATTTAACTAAAGAGGTACGTAACCACCTAAGGTTTACAGCACACACGCAAACCACACACACACACACACACACACACACTCCACATAATATCACTTAATTACCATTCATCAAAATTATATACAAGAATTATTTTGCCTTCCTCTATAAATGCCCCCCATATGTTAGAGATTAAATGATAGAATCTCTTTTATTATTTTTATTTTTATTTTTTCTTTTTTTTTGAGACGGAGTCCGCTCTGTCACCCAGGCTGGAGTGCAGTGGTGCGATCTCTGCTCACTGCAAGCTCCGCCTCCCGGGTTCACGCCATTCTCCTGCCTCAGCCTTCTGAGTATCTGGGATTACAGGCGCCCACCACCTCGCCCGGCTAATTTTTTGTATTTTTATAGAGACGGGGTTTCACCGTGTTAGCCAGGGTGGTCTCGATCTCCTGACCTCGTGATCTGCACACCTCGGCCTCCCAAAGTGCTGGGATTATAGGCGTGAGCCACCGCGCCCCACCAAATCTCTTTATTTTAAGATTAGGACAGCAAAGAATAAAGATAGATATACACAGAGAAATTATCACATTGTATTGGGTTAATAATGAAAAGTTTCCTGGAGGATGTGAAACAGGAAAGGCTTTTGAGTGATGGTATATAGGAAGATTGGAATAAGAGATGTTTCTCTTTAAAAAATGCTTCCAAAATGAAGTGTATGTCCAACAATAAAGCATAGATTGTCCTAAAAGAGTGACACAACAGGCTAAGAAGCAGATTTGCAGTCACAGAGTTATGTATTTCTTTTAACATTCATTTACAATTATTACTATTAATTACATGTTTAGTCCATTTCCAGTTACAAGTTGTCATAGGAAATGAAATTGTCTTTTAGTAATAGTAGACAAATTAAGTATTATGGTTTTAGGGAAACTAGTTTTCAGGTTTCACACAACCCCAGGAAATTACTTTAACTTTCTTTTTCTGTTCCCTTTGAAAAGAATAGTCTATATTCACCACATCAGTGGCTATCAACATTTTTGTCACTGAATACTGTAAAAAATATATTTTATACCACAACCCAAGTGCACATATATACATATACACATAAATATATCTTATATATGCACATAAATGTACATGGTCTACTTTTCATACACAGTATATTTTAATATATGGAAACACAATCTTTCTGAAATGGTCCATACCTTTTCAATTTGTAATGCGCTGAGTATTTTTTATTAATCTAGTCTAGTTTATGCTAGAAACTTCTTTTTAATCATGATTCCAATTATATAAATGTGATGACCTACTAGATGGTCCCCATTCGTAATTTGAAAAATGTTGCACCTCTTAGTACAGCACTCACTGGTTTAGTCTACAGCATTGGCTGTTTACCCTGTGCCTCATTCTTTCTACCCTCTGTGCATTATTCTGCAGTTTTCAAGCTCTTCATCTATCCATACATATGGCCACATTGCTTCTGTTTTAAGTGTGCAGATTAATCAATATCAAATATGTTTGTTGAACATTTGAGGTAATCATCAATTTTTCTTTTTTTGTATATAGTCTGACTGCTCAACTACACTGTGAATTTCTGGAGAAAGCAATAGGAACTATATTACAGCTTTCACTGCATTGCTCCCAATTCTATTCATATTGAAAGTGTTAAAAATTTACAGCTCCATATATTTCCTTCTTTCAAGATTTAGACTTATATTGACATGGATATAGAGCATATGCTTGAGCTTTTATAGGAATAAATACAATAAAGGTAGTATAATAGGAACATAGCAAAATCTAATCCCAGAAAATAGAAAGCAATGCGTAAAGTGACAAATACTTTACACAACAAGAGTAGAATCCTATTTAAAAACTGGTAAAGTTTTTCTGTGTGTGTACCAAAAGTATGATCATGAAATCAAGCAGAGTTAAATATTCTCACCAATAACAAAATGTCTAAAGTTAAAAAATAAAATAAATGGAAACACATTTATTGGTGTTTCCTGTAACAGAAATGTAGTTTATTCTGTGATTTTGGATAATTCAGTGTGTAATATTCAAAAAAAGAATGCTTACATTCCATGAAATTTAGTCAGCTTAGTCTATCACTGTCTCCTAATTCATCTTAAAACCATTTGGACTATTTCCTTTTGCACTTTTACTCCATGCCTAAATTCTTTATTTGCTAAAATAAAAGCAAATTATTAATGCCTTTTAATAGTTCAATTACTGAAATGTCTAGTAATAGTAACTTTCTGTAGCACAATTCTGTCCTCCAAAAAATCACCTTAAATATAACAGAGTTCAGGAAGCTTTGGAAAGGAAAAGCAACTTCCAAAAAATCGCAGCAGAGAGCAGGCAGATCACCTCAGGTCAGGAGTTTGAGACCAGCCTGG
>NW_012110363.1:1254964-1259534 GCF_000951045.1 Mandrillus leucophaeus | reverse complement strand
GCTTACTTAGACTTGATTCTCTTGTCCTTCAGCAGCCATTGCCAAAGACAAGAGAACTAAGCCTAAGTAAGCCCTGATATTGCTATGCTGCCCTGGAAAAGAGGGAATAGATTGTGGCTCAGAAATAGATTCAATTTTTCTAAAATTGTCCCACAGAAAATAACAAAATCACCTTGCATTGAACCTGATTAGAAACATACCCATGAATGTGGATAAATTAATTATCCTAGTAATCTTTTTAGTAATGGCTTGTATAAACAGGTGCCAAGCAGATATACTTGTAACATTTAAATATGAAACTGAAAAATAGTATGTTGGATGATAAAATAGAACTCAATAAGTTGTCTATAGATTGAAAGATTGAAAAAGAGATGTCCCAAACCAAAAGACAGTCTTTAACACATTAAAATTTAAAATCCTACATTTGGGTTTAAAGAATATTTGAATCCTATGGGACCTGGAAAACCTCAGCATTTTGGTTGATTACATGCACACAAGGTAAATGAAGAGTGGAGCCTATCTGCTGCCAGGAAAACATTAATGTAAGCTCAGGTCGTGTTAGCAGTGTCCATACCTGAAAATAGGATTATTCCTTGTTCAGGTTCAACAATATCTGGGTTACTCTGTTTATCTTAAGGTACAACTCTTAAGGGATGAAATCAAATGGATTATCCAAAAAACATAACCAGGATGGTGATGGGTTTTGAAACAATGAGGAACATGATAAATAGCAGTAAAGGAAAACGGTAAATTGAAGGCAGTGTGCTAATAATTAACATAAATCTTTCCGCAAGTGAAAATTTTGTCATGTGAAAGGAAGATTAGGTTTATTCTCTGTGACTCTGCAAAACAAAACTACGGTCAGTGTACAGAAAAAGGGGACGCATATTTCGATCAAGCGTAAATAATAAAATTGTGATAATTAGAGCTGTTCAATAATGGAATACATGTGTCATACGCTGATGTATTCATTCTATGTCCTTGGAAGTTTTCAAACAGGTCCCATAATGTTATTCAAAGGATTCATGTACCAAGAATTACATTATTTCCAGGGCATTCTAGGATTCTAACTACGTACAAGTAAGTGTAGCACAGTTCACCTAGACAGTAGAACTCTCTGACTGAGACATAATATTCTTGAATTGCTTTGTCTAAAACACATTTGAATATAAGACTGATGTTCATAAGCTAGATGCAAAATCATGTCTCATTATTTCATTGTCTAACTTCATTTAAAACAGTGAGTTTTTAAAATGTGGGTCCAAACTTTCAAAAGATTTGACTTTTGAAATATAAACCCTCTCAAAAAAAATTTGTACTATCTTTACCTTTTCAGATATTACAGATTTTTTTTCTCAATACCTACTAATCTCAGACACACATCACTGCAAATTTTAAAACAAAACAGAAAACAAACATTAAAATAAAAAAAAACCCAGAAAGAAGCAGATTCGCTGTGAGATAATAGGGAGAATTTGTCTTATCTAACAGATACAATATTGACTTTCCAAAGGAAAATATTTGTGGGCTTTAATCACAGAAGAGAAAGAGACATGCAATATATAATGCAGGAAAAAGAAGTTTGTATAAAATTTTTACAGGGCACATTCTTTGTTCTTTGTCCATACTAGAAAAAATTAGTTGGCTATGGGTTGCAAAGAACATGCTGTTACAAAACGAAAAGTTGACATCTGGATCCAGCCCAAAGAATAAAAGCATCACCCTACAATATTTATTTGAGAATCACAGAAGTTCATTTTAAGGTTAAGAAACTTGCATAATAGAAAATTTTAATCAAAGTTTACTCTAAGTTTGGCTACAGTGTATGTATATAAAATGCCTAAAATGGAGTACGTAATTGGGCAATGTAGTGCCTTTGAAGTTACATAAAGTATTTAGTAATGCGTTACCGTCATTGGCTGTTTTAAATATAAAGAGCTTTCATGTTAGTTCCTGTGACCTAATGAATTTCCTCAAGAGAACTTTATTAAATTGTATCTTCCTAATGCTAGGAATAATAACTATAGGAATAGATTCAATTTAAAATGATTTATTTTTACCCACAAAAGACCATTTCCCAGTTACATTTAAATAATGTCTTTTTTCTTTAACGTTTATTTTGAAAACAAAATAAAATAACATTTTACCTTTATGTTTTTATTTCACATCTAGTTTTCACTTTGAGACAATAGATCAAATGATGTTTAAAGGAGACAATAAGTAGAGTTGCATAAAATAAAATGAGAATAAAATCTTGGAAATAAAATTGCAATTGTATTTCACCCTCTTCTAAGGGTGAAATAAGAGCATCTAATGAGCAAATTTAGGTAAAAAATCATTCTCATAATATTCACAGGAATATATATTGTAAAGACTTTCCTGGAAGGCATTTTGGCAGGAAGGATAACCACAGTTAATTTTCATATACTTTAACCTGATTATTCTACCTCTAGCATGTATTCTAAATAAATATCCTAGAATATATCCTAGAATGCATCTAGGATGTATTCTAAATTAAAAAAAAAAAAACAAAACTATAAACAACTAAATGTGCCACAAGGCTGCTCATGCAACCTGAAAACAACCTAAAGGACCATAATTATAAATATATACATATAATTATGTAACCATAAAATAATGCACAATTCAGTTTTTGATTAACCTGGAAAGATTTTCAAGTGGCAAGACCAGGTTATAGAAGAATATATGTAATATACCATTTTTATGTGTAGAGGATAAAAATATGGAAAAGAACCCTAACTATGAACAATGATCCAGGTTGAGTTTGGGTGGGTAGGGAAAGGATTGGGAGGTGAGCAGCTTACATTAAGTCTTTTAAACACATGGATTTAAACAATATTTTCTTGACACATTAAACTAGTAAGTTTCTACTTTCTAATAAAAAGAAAAAGCTAATCATTCAAAAAGCTTTATTAAATGGCGTAGTTTTTGTTTCAATGTAACTTTTAATCACTCTAAGCAAAATGAAGTATCTCAAGAATATTAATGAGTACACGCATGTTCCCTCCAGATAGTAAATCCTTTGCTGCCATCTTCTGGAACTTGATCACTAATATATACTCTGAGCTTCCCAGAAGAGACAAAAGAATAATTACATTCTTACATGAGCACAATGCTAACCCCAAATTAGCTGTTAGGCACATGCTAAATAATTTCTTTTATTCTCATTAACCTACAGTTGGGCTTTGGATTTTCCTTGAGAATTCTTAATGGGATTATTTTTTACAAAGAAATTCCCACTAAGTAATGCCTGGGATTTCTTCAGTGCTGGATTTTAATTCCACAAAAACTCATAATCTTACAAATGCATATAATGATAACAGATAAAATAGAACAATTTGAATAAAGAGTAACACGTAAATAAGTGATTTTAAAAACCTGAAACTAGGTTTACCATCCCCCACCCCCTTTTTTTTTTTTTTTCAAACATTAGTTTGGGGCATTTTATTTAGGAAATCTTACTCAGAAATCCAACATACAAACAAAGAGAACTGGGCATCCACTTGTATCTTTCTTCCAAAAAGTGCCTAAAAGTGTATTTGCTTTCGTGTGTGAAACTAGATTTGTCTTAAAGGGATGCTGTACAAAGCAGGAAGGAGCCAAGCAATTCCAGAAAGGTGGATGAACAGGGGAGCTACACATGGGAGAAATGATACAAAAAAGGCAGTGTGTGCTAATCGATCAGGAAAGAAGGAAAGCACTGGGTTAATTTCTTACATAAGAATAATGTGGTTTTGTATGTGTGAGACGCCATTAAAAGTAAAGATTTCTTAAAATTTCAGTGATATAATAGAGGCTATATAATCAGTCTCGTCTGTGACATTTCCAGGAAAAAGCAATATTCTTTCAAACCTACCTGGGTCTTAAGATGTGACTGTACTGTGCCCTTTCCCTTCACCACTCACGTCTGGAAAGATAATGAACTCCCTCAGCCCCACTTCCTTATCTTCCATTCACTTGCAGACTTACTCAATCATGCTTCACCTTTCTTCTCTCCCTGTTGAAGCTGGTGAATGTTTAACTCTTAGGGTGGGGAAGGATGTAAGAAGGGAACACCCTGATTTGTAATATTGTAGCATTTGCTGATTTCAAGTAATTCCACCACCACTGATTTAAAGCTGATGTCATCGAATGCAGAGCTGGGCTTGGATGTGCACAAGGGACTCTCCTGAGTAGGTATGAGCTCCAGCACACCTCCCTCTGATCCCTCTACTGAAACTGCTCTTACCTAGGCATGGTACATATCCCGGTGACCTCCTAGGGAAAAATACAGTTTGCTTCTCCACTTGACTAACAGGCAGCACAAGAAACTCCCTTATTGGTGAGCCATTCTCCTCTTTGGTTCTCTTCCTATTTCTCTGGCAGTTGCTTGCCTTTCTGTGCTATGTACGACCTCTGCCCATAACCTGACAGATGTTTCCCAGGGTCCTATCCTCTGCTCCCTTCTGTATTCACTCTCCTTATAATCTCAGCCCCTCACCCACTCCCATACATCACAGGCACCTCAAACTCAGTCCGACATCGTGCTGTCCCCTCTTCCTTTTTTCCT
>NW_012110363.1:1247865-1254619 GCF_000951045.1 Mandrillus leucophaeus | reverse complement strand
CTCAGCCTCCCGAGTAGCTGGGACTACAGGCGCCCACCACCTCGCCCGGCTAGTTTTTTGTATTTTTTGGTACAGACGGGGTTTCACCGTGTTAGCCAGGATGGTCTCGATCTCCTGACCTCGTGATCCGCCCGTCTCGGCCTCCCAAAGTGCTGGGATTACAGGCTTGAGCCACCGCGCCCGGCCTTTGGGTGATTTTTTTGGTCTACCCTCCTTTCTAATTCTTCTCCCCACAACCACCATTCATCTTCCAACTTAACTGTCAAAATTACATTTCTTCGGCACAGTCTAATTACATTTCCTACTTTCTCCCATTTTTCCTCTAGGTCAAAATATTAATTGCACAGGCCATAACAAATCCTGCTTCCCTGCCGTGTGTAGGAGGCACCAACAGAAATACAACTTATTAACGTAAAGTTGTATGTTTTCCCCATTCTGAGCACCAGAATCTTGACTGAAAAAGTCAGGTATATGAAAATATAGTGTAGGGGTTATATGAATATCTGATTGCTGCCATAGTCATTTACTGGCTTACAACACCATCTCTAGACAGTTCTAGAGACCTCAAGTCTGAAATGCATGAGCAGGGATGCACTCCTTCTAGAGGCTTTAGGGGAGAATCTGTTCCCTCCTCCTTCCTAGCTTCTAAGGGCCATGACCCTGCATCACTCCGACTTCTGCTTCCATCGTGCTCACATCTCCTCTCTGATTCTTACCCTCTTGTACCCCAATTATATGAACCCCTGTGATTACATTGGGCCCACTCTGATAATCCATAGTCTCCCCATTTTGAGATCTTTAATTTAATCACATCTGCAAAGTCTCTTTTGACATGCAAGTTAACACACTCACAGGTTCTGGGAATTAGAACATGGACTTTTCTGAGGGTTCACTACACGGGTTGGTTAAGAACACTGGCTCTGGGTCCAATCTTGGTTCAATTAATTAAAAGCTACTTGCCTAGATTTGAGTGACCTGTCAGCCACAAGTTTACAGAACTGCCCCTTAGAGGTGGAGAAACATTTTGGGGGGGGTTTTAAGGGACAGGGTCTGGCCCTGTTGCTCAGGTTGCAGTGCAGGGGTGTGATCAAAGCTCACTACAGCCTCAGGCTCCTGGGCTCATGCAATCCTCCTACCTCAGCCTCCAAAGTAGCTAGAATTACAGACGCATGCCACTACATCTGACTAATTTATAAAATTTTTGTAGCAACAGTGTCTTGCTATGTAGCTTAGACTGAGCTCAGACTCCTGGTAATGGCCTCACCTTCCCAAAGGTGCCAGGATTACAGACATGAACCATGGCAACTGGCCAAAATAAGGATTCTTAAATAATCCCTTCATTCATCATTTTAATACTTAGTAAGCATTTATTAAGTGCCGCTTACATGGCAGTCACTATTCTAGGCTCTGGAAAAGAGTAGTGAACTAAACAAAGCTTCTTACCCTTAGGGAATTTATGTTGTGGTGAGAGAAAACAGACAAACAGATAAATAGAGTGCACAGTGTATCAAGTGCTAATAAGTGGTATGGCATTGAAGAGAAGGGGGACAGGGCATATGGCCTTTACAACTATGAATAGAGCTGTTTTTAGAGAGTGGGATTGTCAGCTCTGTCTCTGAATTGCTGTATGAGCTTGTGCAAGTTTTACATGGCCTTGGGCAAATCTCCTAATCTGGTAGCACAGCTTCTTATGTGCAAGATGGCGATAATGTTTTATGAGGATGAACAGATTATATAATACAAAGTGATCATCATAAAATAAGCACTCAGCATATTTATTTATTTATTCGGTAAATACTATGCATTTACTTACACTGTTCCAAATGCTTATTAACTCATTGAACTATGTGTTACTTTCTTCCCCACCATCTGGAATGAATCTCTTCTAATTAGATGAATTCTTCTATTACATGTTGATTCTTAGTTTCAACCTCATCTCCAAGTTCTTGAAGCTGTTTCTGAGGCACCCTAGTAGAGGAAGTTTGCTTATTTCCTCCTTCCTCCCCTTCACCTCAGGCACTTCCATTAGTATTTCCAGCTTGTGTGCATCCAAACACCAACAGCAGTGGTGGGAGCATTTTCGTGCACGGGCTCCAGAAACATGAAAAGCTTACCCTGTGCCAGGCTCTGGGATAGGCTCAGAGTGAAGGAAACTGAGTCCTTATCCATGTGGAACATACGTGGGGGGAGGACAGGAAATTAAAGTCAACCAATATATTACCAAAATAAATTGAGAATGATAAGTGCTATGAAGAAGGAAAAAAAAAAAAAAAAAGCAAATAGCTGAGAGTCTCTGAGAGCTAAGGTACTTCACTAGATGAAGTGGTCCGAGAATTATTATCTGACCATTGAACTAAGATGTAAATGAAGAAAAGCAAGCCATGTGGAATGTTTGAGGAAAGGAGCATTCTGAGCAGTAGGAACATCGTGTGCAAAGGCCCTGGGGCAGGAGCAGTTTGGCACACTCCAGGAACAGAATGAAGGCCAGGGGAGCCACAGCAAGATCAGGGAGAGGAGCAAGGACTGGAGATGATGTGGGAGAGCTGGGCAAAGGCCAGATAAAGTAGGACATGGGAAGGAAGTTTGCATTTTTCTCTAAGTCTTTGTTACTCCTAATGTGGTCCAAGAGCAGCAGCAACTGCATTGTCTGGGAGCTTGTTGGAAATGCAGTCTTGAGCCTAACTCCAGATCAACTGAATCACAAACTGCATCTAAGCAAATCTCCCATATGACCCTGAAAATATCTTAAATTTTTAGAAGCATAGTACTCTAAGTTCATGGAAAGAAAGCCATGATCTTTGCAGATGGAGAGTGTTTTTGTTGTTGTTGTTGTTGCTGCTGTTGTTGTTTGAGATGGAGTCTTTCTGTTTTCACCCAGGCTAGAGTGCAATAGTGCGATCTTGGCTCACCGCAATCTCCACTGCCTGGGTTCTGGTGATTCTCCTGCCTCAGTCTCCTGAGTAGCTGGGATTACAGGCATGCACCACCACACGCAGCTAATTTTGTATTTTTAGTAGAGATAGGGTTTCTCCATGTTAGTCAGGCTGGTCTTGAACTCACGATCTCAGGTGATCTGCCCACCTCAGCCTCTCAAAGTGCTGGGATTGCAGGCATGAGCCACCGCGCACAGCCCAGGTGAAGAGTTTTAAAGATCCCTCAGGCTGCCACATGCAGAGCAGATGGTAGGGATACAAGGACAGAGCCATCGCTCTGGTTTTGAGATGGTGCGGTGGCCCAGGCCAGGTGGGGGAGCAGGAACCGGGTGGGAGTGGAGGAAATGGAGGAAATGGAGGGGATAGAGGACACGTTTTGGAGACAGAGTCAACAGGACAAGTGATGGAAAAGGAAGACTTCTGGCCATCCTGGCAGTGTAGCCTCCACTCCTCCAAAGACACTGCAAGGTACTGCAGGAAGAGCCCTATCCTGCAGCCAGATGTGGCCACACCCTCAGGTGCCAAATCCACTCTCCCTTACCCATCCATACACCTAGCATCATCTTAGGACTCGGTGGGCTTCTATTAGAGCCTGAAGCTGTGCAGGGGGAGTTTGGGGTTCATGGATTTCACCTTCAGTTAAATCGGTCAAGAAATGCACAAAGTCGCCCTGGAGAGATACACTCTTTTTATTGTTATTACATGCACCTGTGCTCATTCATTCATTTACTTCTTCATTCATTCAACAAATATTTACTGAACCTCCAATATGTGCTCAGCACTGTGCCCTACTGGGAATACAGCAGTAAAGAGCACATCATGTTATAGTCTATAAAAGGACTTTCCATCTATTTCAGCTCACAGCAAACCTGAGTTGTCTTCCTAAGACCCATCCCATGTTGCTCCCAGCTAGAAAACCCATGGGTTCCCTGTCAACCTCAGAGTGAAGTATGAATTCCTGAACCAGGCTACAAGGTCCTGCATTCCCGGGCCCTGCTGATGTCTCCAAGCGTATCTGCTACTCAAGGCTGAGTGAATGTCCCAGTTTTAAGAATCTGATGAAAATAAAAAGTCTCTCTCCAGAAAAAAAATAATAGACATTCACAATTAAGATAAAACGTCTGGAGGTTTGTGGGCCCCCCCTTGAGGCTGTCCATGAACCCCAGGTTTATGGGCAATGTTTTCTCTGCCTTTAACGCAACAGTCTTGGTCACACCATGGAGTTTCACATAATGGTGTCTTTGCTCAGGCTATTCTTCTTTATATATATATATATATATATATATGTATGTATTATTATTGGTTTTTTTTGAGATGGAGTCTTGCTCTCTCGCCCAGGCTGGAGTGCAGTGGTGTGAACTCTGCTCACTGCAAGCTCTGCCTCCTGGGTTTACGTCATTCTCCTGCCTCAGCCTCCTGAGTAGCTGGGACTACAGGCACTTGCCACCTCACCCGGTTAATTCTTTGTATTTTTAATAGAGACAGGGTTTCACTGTGTTAGCCAGGATGGTCTAGATCTCCTGACCTCGTGATCTGCCCTCCTCGGCCTCCGAAAGTGCTGGGGTTACAGGCGTCAGCCACCGCGTCCAGCCTGCTCAGGTTATCACTTCTGCCTGCGGTCCTTCCTCTCCCTCTACCCATGTACGTTTCTACTCATCCTGAAGGTCTAACACACATGCACAACACCACATCTCCCACAGCAAGAGTAATCTTTCTAACTTCCATGTTCCTACACAATTTTGTACACCAACTTAATTTTTATTCTTTCCCTACCCGATTCTTTCCCTAACTGGATAGTGAGTCTTCCTAGACTCAGATAGACCCTATATGACCTCGACAAAGGTTTTCAGCTCTCTGAGCTTTTATTTCCTCATCTGTAAAAATGAGTGTAATAATCCCTCTCTGCATTCCTTGAGCCCAGGAGTTTGAGACCAGCCTGGTCAACATAGTGAAACCCTATCACTACAAAGTAAAAAAAATAAAAATAAAAAAAATGATAACTCTTCTCCCTCAGGGAGACTGAGAAATGTAAGGAAAATGAAGCAAATAGGCCTGGCACACAGCGGTGCTTCACACATGTTTGAATAGACAAAAGATGGAATGCATTTTACAGGAGAAGAAACCAAGGCTTCTCTCTAGGGACATGACTCCCATGTGGCCCATAGGTGCTTGTTCCAGAAGACACATCACTACCACCTGTGCAGTGCATTCAGAACCAGGCTGTGGACCAGGCTGTAAGAAGGAACAAAGTCAAAAAATGGCCTGATCAGCCTTAAAACTGAAGTCACTCAAGTTGTCATGGGCTTTTTCAGGTAACCTGGCAATAGATAGAACGGCTCTGAGAGATGTAGGGGAGAAACATCCTGGGAAGGCCAGGAGGGGATGCGGGTACCCTCTTTTCATTCAGTTACCTTCTGAGCCATTTGTCCTCCACTTTCAAAGCCCTTGCCTGTCTGGCGCCATCAGGGTACCCCCCGTGCTCCCTCACTTGCAGTTTCTTGCACTCGTCTCCCAATCACTTCTACTCATTTATCGTGGGCTGTAGCTTCCCCTCCACACCAGGCTTTATCAGAGCCTCCAATCCACTTTCAGTATCACCTTTTTCGCTATCACCCACTCATGTCCTTGCTTCCTTCCTAACCCCGTGTTGTTAAATCGAACCATGGCAAATCAGACCTATCTGTATGTATAGATCTATAGAGAGAATATGATAAAATTTATAAATTAGACTTCTTCAAAATTCAAAATTTTGCACCTCCAAAGACACCATGAGGAAGTCAAATTGTCCCTGTTTGCAGATGACGTGATTGTATATTTAGAAAACCCCATCGTCTCAGCCTAAAATCTCCTTAAGCTGATAAGCAATTTCAGCAAAGTCTCAGAATACAAAATCAATGTGGAAAAATCACAAGCATTCCTATACACCAATAACAGACAAACAGAGAGCCAAATCATGAGTGAACTCCCATTCACAATTGCTACAAAGAGAATAAAATACCTAGGGATCCAACTTACAAGATAGGTGAAGAACCTCTTCAAGGAGAACTACAAATCACTGCTCAAGGAAATAAAAGAAGACACAAACAAATTGAAGAATATTCCATACTCATGGATGGGAAGAATCAATATCATGAAAATGGCCATACTGCCCAAAGTAATTAATAGATTCAATGCCATCTCCATCAAGCTACCAATGACTTTCTTCACAGCAGTGGAAAACACTACTTTAAAGTTCATATGGAACCATAAAAGCCTGCATTGCCAAGACAATCCTAAGCCAAAAGAACAAAGCTGGAGGCATCACACTACCTGACTTCACACTATACTACAAGGCTACAGTAACCAAAACAGTGATATACACCAATGGAACAGAACAGAGGCCTCAGAAATAATACCACACATCTACAGCCATCTGATCTTTGACAAACCTGACAAAAGCAAGAAATGCGGAAAGGATACCCTATTTAATAAATGGTGTTGGGAAAATTGGCTAGCCATATGTAGAAAGCTGAAATTGGATCCCTTCCTTACACCTTATACAAAAATTAATTCAAGATGGATTAATGACTTAAATGTTAGACCTGAAACCATAAAAGCCCTAGAAGAAAACCTAGGCAATAGCATTCAGGATATAGGCATGGGCAAGGACTTCATGACAAACACCAAAAGCAATGGCAAGCCAAAATAGACAAATGGGATCTAATTAAACTAAAAAGCTTCTGCATGACAAAAGAAACTACCATCAAAGTGAACAGGCAACCTACAGAATGGGAGAAAATGTTTACAATCTACCCATCTGACAAAGGGCTAATATCCAGAAT
>NW_012110363.1:1244265-1247210 GCF_000951045.1 Mandrillus leucophaeus | reverse complement strand
TGCAGCCATAAAAAAAGATGAGTTCATGTCCTTTGCAGGGACATGGATGAAGCTGGAAACTATCATTCTCAGAAAACTATCACAAGGACAGAAAATCAAGCACTGCATGTTCTCACTCATAGTTGGAATTGAACAATGAGATCACTTGAACACAGGGTGGGGAATATCACACACTGGGGCCTGTCTGGGGGTTGGGGGCTGGGAGAGAGAGAGCATTAGGAGAAAAACCTAATGTAAATGATGAGTTGATGGGTACAGCAAACCAACATGGCACATGTATACCTATGTATCAAACCTGCACGTTGTACACATGTACCCTAGAACTTAAAGTATAATAATAATAAAAAAGAAAGAAAGTGAAAAGAGGCTGGATGCAGTGGCTCACGCCTGTGAACTCAGCACTTTCGGAGGCCAAGGCAGACAGATCTCTTGAACCCAGGAGTTTGAGACCAGTCTGGGCAACATGGTGAAACCTCATCTCTACAGAAAATAAACAAAATTAGCTGGGCATGGTGGTACATGCCTGCAGTCTCAGCTACCCGAGAGGCTGAGGTAGGAGGATGGCTTGAGCCTGGGAAACAGGGAAAGGTTGCAGTGAGCCATGTTTGCGTCATTATACTTCAGCCTGAGCAGCAGAGCCAGACTTTGTCAAAAAAAAAAAAAAAAGAAAAGAAAAAGAAAGAAAGAAAGAAAGAAAAAAAGAAAGAAAGCATTCCCACCCTTTGCCCTACCTTTGAGGCTCCGTCAAATGCAGGTGATGGTGGCCAACTCCCTTCTATAGCAAACTGAATAACTGACTTTGCTTGTTCTCATTTGAGTGCTCTTTGCTTATTTCTGCACTTTGGACTAGGGGTGGCAAGAGTGATAGGGACAAGGGGACAAATTGAGGTCTATTTTGGAGATAAAACAGGTCAACCTTGATAATGTATTAGAAGGTAGAGGGGGATACAGAAAAGAGAGGCATCAAGAAGACTCCTTGAGACCAGGCATGGTGGTTCACGCCTGTAATCCCAGCACTTTGGGAGGCCGAGCACTCTTGAGGCTGGGAGTTTGAGAACAGCCTGGCCAGTATGGTAAAACCTTGTCTCTACTAAATATAAAAATCAGCTGGGCATGGTGGCACACTCCTGTAATTCCAGCTACAAGGGAGGCTGAGGAAGGAGACTTGCTTGAACCAAGGAGGCAAAGGTTGCCCTCCAGCCTGGGCAACAGAGCGAGTCTTTGTCACAGAAATAAAAGTAAAGATAAAGAAGACTGCATGGGTGTCTGTCCCTGGCAACTGGGTGGATGGTGGCATCGTTTACTGAGATGAAGGTCAGAAGAGGAGCAAGTTGGTGGGGTGGCTAAAAGCCAAAGTTAATTTTTTCATGTGAGATAACTATCAGATGAAGGTGCCAAGGAGGCGAGTACTCCCTGAGTCTGTGCTCAGAGGGAAACCAAGCAGGAGAGAGGACATGGGAGTAGGCACACAAAGATGTGTTTTACAGCTAGGAATATGGATGATATCACGGAATGAGACAGTATAGACTAAGAAGAGATGAGGAAGCAGGACTGGATCTGTAGGAATCCAGTTTCTCTTTGTAAATATTTCTTTTCTTCTTCTTTTTTAATTTTTATTTATTTATTTATTTTTGAGATAGGGTCTCACTCTGTCACCCAGCCTGGAGTGTAGTGGTGTGATCAAGGCTCATTGCAGACTTGACCTCCTGGGCTCAAGCGTTCTTCCCACCTCAGCCTCCTGAGTAGCTGGGACCACAGGTGTGCACCACCACACTTGGCTAATTTTTTATTTTGTAGAGACAGGTCTTGCTATGTTGCTCCAGCTGTTCTTCAACTCCTAGACTCAAGTGATCCTCCCATCTCAGCCTCCCAAAGTGCTAGGATTACAGGCATGAGCCACCATGCGGAGCTTGTAAATATTTATTGAGTGAATAAGACATTCTTCAGCTCTGAGTAAAGTTGAAGGCCTCCCGAGGGATTAGATTAGAAATTCCCACAGTCTAATGTGGACAGAAAACAAGGAGGCAGCCTCAGAGACTGACAGGAGCTGCCAGTGAGGACAAAGAAACCCTGCTGCGCCGGGATGAACCCCACACTCCTTGGCACAGCATGGGCTACCCTGGGCCACCTGCCTGCTGCCTTCCTCTTCAGTATCATCTCTTCCTGCCATCCTTTTTGGGCCAATTGTAGCATTTCCCTAAATGTATCCCATTGCTTCAGACCTTCACATGTGCTGTCCTCTCTCTAGGATTACAAAAGTCACGTGAACTCATTATTAGTAAGTCAAACACAATGGAAGCACATGACAGAGAGAGTAGAAGCTGCCCATCACCCCGAAATCTCCACTAGTAGGCAGTGGTGATCGGTGTCTGCAGATGTTGTCTGTGCCTATTCTAATGCACTCTCTCACACACACATTCACACCATATTTCCCTCCATGCATCCAAAATGAGAAATACCTCATTTACTGCATGCTTTTTCCTCTTAATGCAGCCTCTTTTCATGTACATAGAGAGTACATACTTACTTATATTTCAGTACAAATGTACATACAGTACATTTCAGTACACAGAGAGGTGCCTCATTCTTTAAGACAGATGTTTATTAGAGTTTGATTGTATGAATTAATCACAATGTATTTAAACAATCTGCATTAATGAAGCATTCCTCTTTCTTTCTTTCTTCTTTCTTTCTTTTCTTTCTTTTCTCTCCTTCCTTCTTTTTCCTTCCTTCCTCTCTCTCTCTCTGTCTCCCTCTCTCTCTCTGTCTCTCTGTCTCTCTCTCTCTCTCTCTCTCTTTGTCTCTCTCTCTCTCTCTCTCTCTCCCCACCTCTGTTGCCCAGGCTGTGGTGCAATGGTGTGATCACAGTTCATTGCAGCTTCAACCTCCCTGGCCCAAGTGATCCTCCCTCTTCAACCTCCTGAGTAGCAGGGATCACAGGTGAG
>NW_012110363.1:1240660-1242755 GCF_000951045.1 Mandrillus leucophaeus | reverse complement strand
CTGGTCCCTGGCCTCAAGCAATCCTCCTACCTTAGTCTCCCAAAGTTCTAGTATTACAGGCATGAGTTACCATGCCTGGCCACCTTGTTAATCTTTATTTTTCCTTTATAAAGTCTTAGAATTATATGTGGTCATGCTTATGAAGGCCCTTAATATGCTAATTTTTTTCTAAAACCTACTCATCTTTATTCTAGAAAGTTATTGGTTTCATTCTCTTACATATAAGCATCTTTGAACTATCTGTAATTATTTTGGTGTTGAGAGGGTAGGAATCCAGCTTCTCTTTGTAAATATTTATTGAATGAATGAATGAGACATTCTGCAGCTCTAAGTAAATCCCTCGCAAGGGATTAGATTAGATGGTTAATAATGTTGTCCATTCACTCTACAAATATTTCTAAACCAAATGCCTGCAAGGAAGAATGCAATGGTGAATAAAATCAGATATAGCTCCCACCCTGTGGCTATTACAGTTGATGGGACAGGCAGACATTGGCCAGATAATAGAAATAGATGTAAAACTTACAAAGGAGATACGTGCTCTGGAAGAGCATATAATAAAGGAAATTACCCTAGCCTGGGAGGTCAAGAAGGTGTTATTGACTAAGGAAGTTTCTTGGGAAGTACCCTCAGGACCAGCACCTGTGAGAGGGGGAAGCTAGCTGGCCTCGGCAGGCAGAGAAAACTGCATTGGAGTTGCAACAAAGGTCTTAGCCAATTCCACAGGGAGCTCTAGAGGGTAGATGACCCCTCAAAGTTGCACTGAATTGAGGCAAGGGGTCTGAGCTTTTATTGCCCACCCCATCTCCCTCCTCCAGTGGACCAGGCAATGGATGCAGGCTGTCCCCAGGTAGCTTTTTTCAGCCAGGGCATTTCCCAGAGTGAGACTCATCTGTGAGCATCAGCCTCCAAGTTTCCCAGCAGCTGGGGAATGAGGGCCCGGTCCTGAAGTGACATCTGGGTGGCAGGTCACAGCATCCACTACAGAAGTCTTCCATAAAGAAGTTGGGGAGACCTTGAGTAGAGTACTGATGAGTAAGTGGAGATTAACTAGGCACAGAGAACGAAGACTTTTACTAAGAGCAACATAATTTCTCCAGCACAACGCCATGGGAAGGCTTTCTACATCACAGGCAAGAAGGGAAGCAGGGAGACTAATTAGGAGGCTACTAAAGGAATAGGTTCATATAATACATTAAAATCTAGATATGAAAATATAAAAAACTAGAAAGATAGAAAAGGTAAGTCTCCTGATAACCCCAGTCCTCAGAGACAACAACTATTAAGGGTTTTTGTGTTTTTGTTTGTTTGTTTGTTTCTGTTTTTGGGGAGATGGAGTCTCACTCTGTCGCCCAGGTTGGAATGCAGTGGTGAGATCTCGGCTCACTGCAAGCTCTGCCTCCCGGGTTCAAGTCATTCTCCTGCCTCAGCCTCCCGAGGAGCTGGGACTACAGGTGCCCGCCACCTCTCCCTGCTAGTTTTTTGTATTTTTTTTTTTTAGTAGAGACGGGGTTTCACCGGGTTAGCCAGTATGGTCTCAATCTCCTGACCTCATGATCCGCCCGTCTCGGCCTCCCTAAGTGCTGGGATTACAGGCTTGAGCCACCGCGCCCGGCCAAAAATTTTTTTAACTTTCTTTTTTTAGAAACAGGGTCTTGGTCTGTTACCTAGACTGGAGTGCAGTGGTGTCATCACAGTTCATTGTATCCCAGACCTCCAGGCTTAAGCGATTCTCTCTCCTCAGCCTCCTGAGTAGCTGGTACTACAAGCACGCATCATTACACTCAGTTAATTTTTGCATTTTTTGTAGATATGGGATCTCACTATGTTGCTAGGCTATTCTCAAACTTCTAGGCTCAAGCGATCCTCCCACCTCAGCCTCCTAAAATGCTGAGATTACAAACATGAGCCACCACACTGAACCGCAAATACTTTTTCTTTACTTGTCTTAATTATTTGTTCAAATATAAATATAGATGGGCTATACGTTGCCCAGGCTGAAGTGCAGTGACTATTTACAGGTGTAATCATGGTTCACTGCAGCCTTGAACTCCTGGCCTCAAGCTATCCTCCTGCCTCAGCCTCCTGAGTAGCT
>NW_012110363.1:1239801-1240610 GCF_000951045.1 Mandrillus leucophaeus | reverse complement strand
TCTCTCTCTCTCTCTCTCTCTCTTTGTCTCTCTCTCTCTCTCTCTCTCTCCCCACCTCTGTTGCCCAGGCTGTGGTGCAATGGTGTGATCACAGTTCATTGCAGCTTCAACCTCCCTGGCCCAAGTGATCCTCCCTCTTCAACCTCCTGAGTAGCAGGGATCACAGGTGAGCACCACCGTGCTACAGTTTTTGTAAAGACAAGATCTCACTCTGTTGCCCAGGCATTTTTTTTTTTTTTTGTAACTATAAATGTGGCAATGCTCTACTTTGTACAGTCTGTAGAAACACATGCCCTTAGACAAATAAATTCTTAGAAGTAGAGTTGTGAGGTAAAAAATGGTGAATGCTTTTAATTTAATAGATATTGCCAAACTGCACTCCAAAGAGTTCAGAACAATTTTTGCTAACAAGTGTGAATTAAATTCCTTGTTTATCTATGCTCTTGCCAAGACTGGATATTGTCAATCATTCAACTCAGTCAATTCTATAGAAAAAAATTGATATTGTATTATTGTTTTAATTTGCATTTCCTAGAATATAAATAAGGTTTCTAATAGGTTTTCACATTCTTTGACAATTTTTATGTAGGCTTTTTAACCTTTTGATTTGTAAAGGTTATTGGTATATTAGCCGTCTTGTGTAAGTATTGCAAATACTCTTTTTTATTTAAAAAAAATTTGTTTTTTTTTTTGAGACGGAGTCTTGCTCTGTCACCCAGGCTGGAGTGCAGTGGCCGGATCTTAGCTCACTGCAAGCTCTGCCTCCCGGGTTTACGTCATTCTCCTGCCTCAGCCTCCCGAGGAGCTGG
>NW_012110363.1:1231022-1237881 GCF_000951045.1 Mandrillus leucophaeus | reverse complement strand
CTCTGCCTCCTGGGTTCAAGCAATTCTAGACCAGCCTCCCGAGTAGCTGAGATTATAGGCGCACAGCACCACGCTCGGATAATTTTTTTTTTTTTCAGTAGTAGGGATGGGGTTTTACCATGTTGGCCAGGCTGGTTTCAAACTCCTGACCTCAACTGACCCACCTGCCTCAGCCTCCCAAAGTGCTGGGATTACAGGTGTGAGCCACCACACCCAGCCAACTATTAATGTTTTTGTGCATTTCTATTTTAATATTTTTTATTTTTATTAAAAAAAAAAAAACCAGAGACGGAGTCTCACTATGATACTCCGGCTGGTCTCAAACTCCTGGGCTCAAGCAATCCTCCCACCTTGGCCTTTCAAAGTGCTGGGATTACAGGCATGAGCCCCCATGCCTGGCCTACTGTATTCCTTTTCCATCTTTCTTCTCTGCACATTTCACTTAAAAGCTAGGATTTTATTGTATATGTGATTTGGTTTTCTGCTTTTTTCTACACATTTTTTCTATACCATTACTGTTTCTAATCACAAAAGCAGTACATGCCAATTACATAAACTCAGAAAGCACAAATTTTTAAAAAGAAATAAAGAATACTTCTGACCAGGTGCGGTGGCTCACACCTGTAATCCGGCACCCCACGGGTTCCAGAGCTCCTATGTCCATGGTCCAGCTCAGCACCTGGCATGCCGAGAATACTTGGGAAATGCCACTAAGGACTGGCACCTCAGGAGGGTCTCTTCTCATCTCCAAAGCTGTCTTCTGCTTAGTGAAATGCATGCAGACACTGGGCAAGTGTGTATTGAGCTTCTAATCTCTCCCAGACACTAGAGACACATCCACAGACTGACAGAGTCCCTGCCCTTGTGCTGCTCTCCCCTTGAAGAGACAGACAATGGTGACAGGTAAAAAGCTAAGACATCCTGAGCTGTGAAGGAGGCAAGCAAGGGCTGAGGGATGGAGGCAGCAGCGTAGGAACAGGTAGTGGTGGCCTGGATGTCTGGAACCCACAGCTGGGGCAGAACCCTGCTCTGCTCTGCTTGGGGAACTAGCTGGGCTCTGAATCATGAGGATGGACAGTGGGCAGGGTGAGGCTGGCACAGTGCAGTCCCTTCCCCACTGCTGAACACGTCACCTTCGTGGGGTGGGAGCACAGATTTGGGGAAGTTGAGAGCCATCCTGATCCTAGAGGTGGTTGTTTCTGAAAGCAAAAATCCAAGGCTTATGCTCCTGGGACAGGGGAACTCTGGGATTTCGAGTCCTCCCCATGGCCTTCATATTGGGCAGTGAAGACGTCTTCCTATTAAATCTGAAGGAGGGAGAAGTGGTGTCACTTGGGGTGTCAGCTTTCATCTCCCTTAGTCCTTAAAGCGGCCCTGCGAGGTGAGGACCACCATCAGCCCAATTTACAGATGAGGACACTGAGCACTGAGCCTCAGAGAAGTTACATGGCTTGCCCAAAGTGACACAGCTACTTCGTGATTGAATGAGATTGAACCCAGGTCCTTCTTAGACAGCTCAAACTGTTGATGGAATGTTCTGGCTCACAGATGAGCAGGTAAAGTGGAACAAACACTTTAGAATGATTTGGCAATATTCACCAAAGCTAAACATTTGCCTCCCATGAACTAGAAATTTCATCCCTGCACATGTACCTTACACAGATGTGTCTATATCTTCACTAAAATACGAGTGATATGGTTTGGCTCTCTGTCCCCACCCAAATTTCAATCTCATCTTGTAGGGAGATGATTGAATCATGTGAGCGAGTCTTTCCTGTGCTGTTCTCGCGATGGTGAATGGGTTTCATGAGATCTGATGGTTTTAAAAATAGGTGTTTCTTCGTCCATGCTCTCTCTTTGCCTGCTGCCATCCATGTAAGATGTGACTTGCTCCTCCTTGCTTCCTGCCATGATTGTGAGGCCTCCCCAGTCATGTGGAACTGTTAAGTCCAATAAACCTCTCTCTTTTGTAAATTGCCCAGTCTTGGGTATGTCTTTATCAGCAGCATGAAACAGACTAATACAACGAGTAAAACAACGTTCATAGCAGCACTATTTGTAATAACCTCAAACCAGAAACTTCCCAAATATCCATCATAGAAGTATAGATTGAAAAAAACCATGGTACCTTCAAAATTAGAATACTATACATCAAAGAAAACGAATAAATTATGGCTTCAACATGAATGAATCTCACAAACCTCATGTTGAGTTAGACCTATAAGAATAGACAATGTGTGATTCCATTTATATAAAGTTATGTTCAGGCAAACTAATCTCCAGTGATAGAGTTTACCTGGAGGTAGGGGTGCAGGGAATTGAGCCTTCTGTGTGGCCTGAAATGTTTACAGTAGTCCCTCAACATTTGTGGGGAATCAGTTTCACTACCTTCCACGGATACCAAAATCCACAGATGCTCAAATCCTGATATAAAATGGTGCAGTATTTGCATATAACCTAAGTATATCTTCTAGTATATTTTAAATCATCTCTAGACTACTTATGCAATCATGTGTCAGATAATACATTTCAGTCCATGCCAGAATGTATATAGGATGGTGGTCCCATAAGATTATAATGGAGCTGCACTATACAGGTGTACCATTGCTAAAAATTGATATTGAAAAAGAGGTGGGGTATTTTTATGTTGTCCAGACTAGTCTAGAACTCCTGGGCTCAAGTGATCCTCCTAACTTGGCCTCCCATAGTACCAGGATTATAGGCATGAACCACCACAACTGGCCAGGCGTACAGTTTTTATTGTTTATACTGTATTTTTATGATCCTTTTGTGTTTAGATACACAAATAGCCACTATTGTGTTACAATTTTCTACAGTTCTTAGTATGGTAACATGCTGCAGAGGTTTGGAGCCCAGGAGCCATCAGCTCTACCATTCGGCCCAGGTGTGTGTCTGGCTGTACTCTCTGGAAGAAGCTAAGGAAAAATGACCTAACGGCAGAGGGTGAGTCTGAGGTGGGATCCCGGGACAGGTATGAGAAGTTGGGCAAAAACAGATGAAATCTGAATAAATTTCACCATATTAATATAATTACTGCATTAATAACCTTAGAGAATTGTTCACACTATCATGTAGTTAATAGGATTGCACCCATGTTAAGTTTCTTAATTTTTTAAAAGAGACAAGGTCTCACTCTGTCACCCAGGCTGGAGTGCAGTGGTGTGATCATAGCTCACTGCTTCCTGGAACTTTTGGGATCAAGCAATCTTCCCACTCAGCCTCCTGACTAGGTGGGGCTATAGGCACATACCACCATGCCTAGCTAATTCTTTTATGTTTCTCTAGAGACAGGGTCTACCCATATTAACAAGGCTCATCTCAAACTCCTGGGTTTAAGCAAACCTGAGCCTCCCACCTCTATCTCTCAAATTGCTGGGATTACAAGTGTAAGCCACCACACCCGGCCTAAATTTCTTAGTTTTGACAAATGTGCCATGGTAATGCAAAATGTCATTATTAGGGGCAGCTGGATGGAAGGTGTATATCTAAAATCATTTCAAAAGTAAACATTTGTTTTAAAACGGGAAAGTGGTTATACTTCCATGAGTGTAAAGTACAAAAGGCAGGCTCACAATGCTGTCAGAATTCAGAACACTGGTTTCAGGCCTAGGGTCACTGGGAGGGGCTGGGCATGGTTGGCTTTGTGATCTGGGGGCTGGTGTATTGTATTTGTGAATGACTTTTGAGCTGCACACTTACCTGCAGTGATGTAAGTCACATCTTAATATATTTTCATAAGTTTAACAAAAAATAAAACGAGAATGGGAAGCTTGTTTGGGTTGTGGGGCCTCAGGTTCTTATCCAGCCATGAGCCCTGGCCCAGATGGTCCTAGAAGCCTGGAAGGAACTGAGAACATTCCAAGTAGAGGTGGCAGAGCCAAGGTGGAGCACACTGCTGCACGTCCCTAGCTGTGAATGAGGTGTCCTGGTCAGAAGCAGTGCTGTGTGCACTGCAGGGCAAGCTGGTCCATGTCCACATTGTGGCTCAGTGCAGTGAAAGCCAATCTCATCCCCTGCTGTGGCTGTAGCAGCAGCCACAAGGCTTCGGGATCTCACCCAGCTTCTGCAAGGTGAATTGTGACAGTGGCAGAGCTCCACAGTGCCAGGGTCCCCTGCATGGTCTTGCTGACTGCATGAGAGCCCACCACACCCCTGGTGCCCCTGTCTTCCCAGGGCTGGGGTCGAGGCCAGGCCCCTCTCGGTCTGGGAATTGTGCCCTGGGAGGGGGCCTCTGTCCCACAGTTTGGGACAGAGGCCCCAGGACATGTTGCTGATAGACTGGGGCTGCTGGGATGCCATGCTCACCTTTCTCTCTCATGGCCTTGATGAGATCAGCTTCCACATTGAACAGGAATTTCCAAGGTGTCTAGGGCTGTGGGGTAGCTGGTGGGGTGCCACCCTGACTCTTTCCAGGCATGCCAGTCACTGGCCACCAACAGGGCCAGATGCAGGTGCCCATGTTGCAGCTGGGGTATCTCCCAACCTCTCTCTTGGTCCTGATTGGTCTGGGCAGGGCCTTGTGTCGGGGTCTGCATGGGCTTCCTGGGCTAGACCTGTCCCAGTGACAGCCCTAGCAAGTGGAGACAACAAAAAAGATCAGCTCATATGGTCCAGCTTTGGGGTCTTGGAAGAAGTTGCTACCAGTATGAGGGCAGGAGGTCAGTTTCCTCCAAGATCCAGAGAGCATGTCAGCCATCCTTGGGGTCAGGAAAGGAGCCCAGCCTCTCCACCAGCCAGATAGGCCTGCAGTAGGATGCGGCTGGAGCTGGCCATGTGGATTACTTGGGCCAAATGAGGGGAAAAGGAAGACCATGGGGCAGAGGAGGAGCATGGGGGCAGCTGATGGCCTAAGGATAAGGCACTTGAGAGAAGGGGTCTGTATTAGTTTGTTTTCACACTGCCACAAAGAAGCACCTGAGACTGAGTAATTTATAAAGGAAAGAGGTTTCATTGACTCACAGCTCAGGAAACTTACAATCACGGCAGAAGGTGAAGAGGAAGCAGGCACCTTCTTCACAAGGCGGCAGGAGGGAGTGAGGGGAAATGAGGAAGTGCCACACTTTAAAACCATCAGCTCTCCTGAGAACTCACTCACTATCCGGGGACAGCATGAGGGAAACTGCCTCCAAATCCAATCACCTCCCATCAGGTTCCTCCCTTGACACGTGAGGATGACAATTCAAGATGGGATTTGGGTGGGGACACAGAGCCAAACCTATCAGGGTCTCAGTTTGTCTTGTAGCTCCCCTGGGGCTGGGCTGAGTGCAGATCTGCTGGCCCTGCTCTACGGCACGTGGGGGATCTACCTGTATGCCACCATCTGTTGCTTCCTGGTTGCGGTGGCCTGCTTCCTCAAGAGGAGGGCAGATCAGCTCCTGCCAGCCTCCCACAGGATCTTGTGGAGCCCTGGCCATCCTTCCAGGATGAGGACATGAAACCGGGCTCCTTGCCCTTCTTGCTGCTTGAGTGGCAAACCTCAGGTCATCCGTAGGTCTCGTCACTGCCCCTGCTTCTAAATGGAGAGTGTTTTGCCAAACCTTCCTGGGAGAGGCCCTTTATTTGTTCTATGTTGATAAAGCCAGGTTAAGACATCTTGACAAGCAGACAAGAGTGGCACCCAGGAAGGGTGGGTGTAGGGTGCTGGCCTTTGGACTTGCCTGGAGCTGGGGATTACCAGAAAGCAGGGATGTCAGGGCTAAAGTCAGGAGAAGGTGGTTATGCTGGGTGTGTGTGGCTGGCTTGAGTCAGGGCATAAGTGAGAGCTAAGGTTTGTCAGCATGCAGCAGGGGCGGCTGACACCTGGCCTACAGGCTGCAGAGTCCAGGGGTTGCTCTTAGTTCCTGGATCCAGGAGGAATTCTGGAGCCTGAGTCTGGGGCTGCCTAGGGGTGGAGGTGGTGGGAGGCAGGGGGAGGGGCAGGAGAGGAGGCTTTGCATGGCAGGGTGACGGACAGGAAGCCGGCCAGGGACCAGTTTGCAGTGGTTGCTCCCATCCCCGCCTCTACCCCCAAACCGACCCCTAGCCCCACCCTGGTGCAGGGTGGGGCCTGAGCTTTTGTCCTTTGCTTTGACCTCAGCAGATCACAAGATGGAAGTCACAATCACAAGTGGAAGCACCCGCGGGTGCGTCACTTGAGTCAGTGGTGACCTGCAGTTTCTGCTCCCTGGAGTGTTGGTGACCACCAGGAGAGCATGGAAAGGTCCCCACCCCTGATCTTGAGGGCACTGGGAGATGGGGGACCAAGGTCCTGCTGCCCTGCATGTACACTGAAAGGTGGCCTAGGAGTCCTGCCTGAACAGTGGCAGGGAGGGAGAGGAGGAGGGAGAGAGAAGTGGAGAAGAAGGAGAGAGAAAGAGAGACGGGGAAAAGGGGGTGAGATAGAGAGAGAGGAAGAGAGACGGGGAGAGAGACAGAGGAGGCTGAGAGGAAGAGGAGGGAGAGCAATAGGAAGAGAGACATAAAAGGCAGAGAGAGACAGGGAGAGAGGCTCATGAGTAGGAGACAGGGTCACTCTTGATCCCAGTTCCCAGTGAAAACTGTAGGTCACCATAGTAACCACACATGCAAGGAAGTCTTCTGCCTGCTGCTTGCAGTTCCAGAGAGCTCCTTCTGGAGAGTAAAACGTTTGACTGCTGCCCTTCCTCAATGGATTTTGGTTGTGTTTTCTGGTGAACGGGGATGTCTCGCCTATCGCCTTCCTGGGCTCAAGGATCCACCAAAAGCTGACACGTCAGGCCGGGCGTGGTGGCTCAAGCCTGTAATCCCAGCACTTTGGGAGGCCGAGACAGGCGGATCACGAGGTCAGGAGATCGAGACCATCCTGGCTGACACGGTGAAA
>NW_012110363.1:1223862-1230217 GCF_000951045.1 Mandrillus leucophaeus | reverse complement strand
TCTGTGAGTGCGTGTGTGTGTGCACTCTGGTATGTGTATGTATGTGCATGTGTCTGTGAGTGTGTAGGTATGTGTGTGCACACTGGTGTGTGTATGTATGTGCGTGTGTCTGTGAGTGCGTGTGTGTGTGTGCACTCTGGTATGTGTATGTGTGTGCATGTGTCTGTGAGTGTGCAGGTATGTGTGTGCACACTGGTGTGTGTGTGTATGTATGTGCGTGTGTCTGTGAGTGCGTGTGTGTGTGTGCACACTGGTATGTGTATGTGTGTGCGTGTGTCTGTGAGTGTGCGGGTGTGTGTTGCAGGGGTTTACAGCGGACGGAATATGGGAGGGCAGCTCCAGATCAAAGCTACACATCTCTCTGACAGAGTGATGAACGTTTCCGGGACCACAGCAAGAGAGTGTTTTCATTTGTATCCATTTTTATTGGCGTTGAAATCCATATTTTTAGTAGCATGTAAATCTTAAGTTGCTTAACTATTCTTAGAAGCATTTACACCAGCAGTTACTCCAAACTTTTTGGCATCAGAGACCAGTTTTGTGGAAGACAACTTCTCCACAGACCCAGGAGAAGGGGAAGGAATGATTTGAGAATGATCCAAGCCCATTACACTTATTGTGTACTTTATTTCTATTATCATTACGTTGTGATATATAATGAAGTAATTATACAACTCATCATGATGGAGAATAAGTGGGAGCCCTGAGCTTGTTGTCCTGCACCTATGGTCCCACCTAGGGGTGATGGAAGACAGTGACAGATCAAAGCTACACATCTCTCTGATAGAATGATTGAGGTTTCTGGGACCACAGCAAGAGAGTGTTTTCATTTGCATCCATTTTTATTAGTGTTGAAACCCATATTTTTAGTAGCATGTAAATCTTAAGTTGTATGTACATCTTAAGTAGCATGTAAATCCTTCGCATGGACAGTTCACAGTAGGGTTTGTGCTCCTATGAGAATCTAATGCTACCACTGATCTAACAGGAGGCAGGGCTCAGGTGGTAATGCAAGGGATGAGAAGGAGCTGTTTTTACAGCTGAAGTTTTGCTCTCTGGCTGCTGCTCACCTCCTGCTGTGCAGCCTGGTTCCTAACAGGTGGGGACCCCGATTTACCCAGTAAGATAGATACGTTATTATGGAAATTGAAATTATTCACCCTGCACCACCCAAAATTACCTTGCACACCTACATCCACCAAAGGGTCCTGTAGCACACTTTGGGAGCTGTAGACAGTAAGCCTGGAGCTCCATTGTGCACTCCATCTTTTCACCATCCATGGGCTACCATGCTGCATTAGTTTGCTAGGGCTGTCTTACAGACTGGCCACAGACTGGGCACCTTCAACAACAGAATCTTACTGTCTCACAGTACTGGAGGCCAAGAGTCCAAAATCAAGTTGTCAGCAGGCGGGTCTCTTCTGAGGGTGGAGCAGGAAGGCTGTGTTCCAGGCCTGTCTCCTGAGGTGTGGGTGGCTGTCTTCTCCCTGTTATTCTTCGTTAAGGGTGATTCTGGTGAGGGCTCAGAGGAGGAGAGCTGGATAGAATGTTTGTAGAATATGGAGGGGGCCGGGCATGGTGGCTCATGCCTGGAATCTTAACACGTTGTGAGGCTGAGGCAGGAGGATTGCTTGAGGCCAAGAGTTCAAGACCAACCTGCCCAACATAGGGAGACCCAGTCTCTAAAAATAAAATAAAATAAAATAAAATAAAAGAATATGGAAGGGAAAGGTCATTCTGATAAGTCTTAGATGGAAATGAAGAACATGCTATTGGAAACTGGAGGAAAGGTGACATTTGTCACAAAGTGACAAAGAACTTGGCTGCATTGTGTTCATGTCCAAGTGTTTTGGAAGGCAAAACTTAAGAATGATGAGACTGAAATTTGCTAGAAGAAATACCTAAGCAAAGTATTAAAGGAGCAGCTTGATTCTCTTGAATACGTATAGGAAAATGAAAGAAAAGAGGAATGATTTAGAGACAGAAGTTATCATCAAAAGGGAAGAGAATTTAGAGATTTGGGAAATTTTTAGCCTTCTCAGCCTGTCCATATTTTAACAAATAAAGTGTGGGAGAGAACACAAAGGTTGTGGATCAGAATACATGGATCAGGGCTGTGCTCTTCACCAGGACAATGAAAGAGCAACCCGGAAGGCGTTTTGTGGATTGCTTGGGATGCACTCTCATCACAGGCCCATGTTGCCAGAGCATTGAGGGCAGTACAGTTTCCAAGGAAGGCCCTAGGGTGCCCTGGGGATCTTAGGGTTTGCTTCCCAGCAGTCCCTGAAGTCACTGGTCCCCACATTCTGGTATGGCACTCCTTGGTTGCTCCAAGTGTTGCTCAGGGGGCCCTGGTGCAGTGGGGGACATGATGTCACCCCTCCAGAGGGCACAGGCAGAAAATCCTTTAGCAGCATCTACGTGGTGCTAATTCTGCAGGTGTGCAGATTTTGCTTTTCCGTTATAGAAATTGTGGAGGCAATGAAGAAATTAGCAGGGATAGATGTGTAACTGACAGTTGAAGAACCTCCTATCTGTTGATATAAGAATGTGATTGGAGCTAGAAGAGCCTCTTAGAGAATACTCAGCAGCATTGAACAAAAGGAAACAAACAAGGAAGGAGGAGAAAAGCTAAAAATGGTTCGGGAATATCGGCAAATGGTGAGATTGTTGTACAATAGTTCCCCTTTATCCACAGTGTGAGCTACCTATGGTACAGTAAAATAAGATATTTTGAGAGAAAAAGAGACTACATTCATTTAACGTTTATTACAGTATGCTATAATTATTATGTTATTTATCTTTGACTGAGCCTAGTTTACAAATTCAGCTTTACCATGGGTATGTAAGCATAGGATAAAACATAGGATATATGGGGTTTAGTATTATTCATGGTTTCAGCACAGGCACTGGAGGATCTCCAAATGGATCCCTCTTGGATAAGGAGGAACTATTGTACTTTTAGGAAAAATGATTTTTAAAAAAGTATGTTGAGTTAATTTGTCCCATTCCTCTTTTTATTGAAAGACTCAGTTTTTATATCCAATGTTGTAGCTTTTAATCTTTGGGTTTTATACAACAGAAGTTAAAATAACAAGAGTTGACTTCTCTCCAGGCCCTTTGCAGCTTAGTTGCATGAAGCGCAGCATATCTAGTACCGAATACAATTTCAGGCACTCTTCCAAGTGTTCCACTTGCATTATTTCATTCAATTTTACAGCAGCCTTTCAGTTGTCTATTATTACTACACTTTTGTTTTCCCCCAGAAGAAGAAACTGGGTCATAAAGACCTTAACTTGGGACAATCACGTGTGTAGGAAAGGGTCACCAGGATTCAAACATGCAGTCAGAAGCAGTGTTCTGCAAACGTCACTACCGTACTATTCTGTCCCATCCACTGACACTGTACTTGGATTCAGAGAACTTCACGTCCTAACTGTGGCAAAACAACGAATGTGCTTTATCTGCAACACGTGCAGATAAGGGCCCTTACTCTATTGGCAAGAGTAAGGCTATCTGGGTGGGAGTTGGGTGGGTCCTGTCTCCTAGGCAACAACACGTGCACACAAGCGGCCAATAAAGAACCCCTCTCCCAAGACCCAGGAAAGTGATGTCACTTCCTTCGTCTAGGTGGTTGCCGCAGCGACACGTTAGACCGAAGAGCGGTGTTGGGTACCCCAGAGACCCGGCAGTAGGGAAGTCACTTCCTCCCGGAGACGCTGTTTCCTAGCAACCGCCCTCCGCCTCTGTTATTAGCCCCTCCTCCTCGCTCGGTCCAGGACCGGCTCTGCGGGCGCAGCCAGGCCCAGGCCAAGGTGAGCAGGTCCTACCCGAGGCTTGGCTCTTGGTTCTCAGGGTCGCGGGGAACTGGCCACGGGCGTCCGGGGCTGGGAACAGAAAGCGGGACCTGGGGACAGAAAGCGGGACCTGGGGACCATGGGGGATCCCGACAGAGACCGCGCTTGGGCGTGCACGGGCCTGGTGTTCGCTGGTGCTCAGCGTATGGCGCGGTGAGGAGCGGCGAGCACCCGGACGTCACCTGGCCTGGTAGGGAACGGCACCCGGGGCGCGCACCGCTATGGGCGGCCCTGCCAGGCCTCTGCTCGGAGCACTGAAACCGCGATTTTAATGCGGCTCATTGCGAAAGCTTCGTCGTTTTGTTTACTTGGCTCTCTTTAACACTTTTGTGAGAGGAAAGTGGCTTGCAATCCATATCGCTGGCTGTTTGCGGGTTAGCATTAAGATCTTTTTCTTTGAATAGCGCTATATGCAAATATATAGATACGTTTTTTTGATGGTGGTGCTTATAATTTTTACGTCGACGATCCTTTTGATGGCCTTTTAAATAAGACATGAGTTATTTTGAAGGCAATGTTATACTTTAGAAGAGAGGTGAAAAATAAGATGTTCTATTTTAATTGGCATCATTTTGTCTTATTAACTTGTAATCATTTATTTGCAGAGGTTTTAAGTAGTTGCAAAACTATTTTAGGATATCTTCCATTTGAATTTTTATTTTAGGATATCTTCCATTTGAATTTTTTTAAAATAAGCTTGTGATAATTTGCTATTTCTTTACAAGAACTCCTTTTACATTTTTAAGTGAAGATGTAGCCCAATGTTCATATGAGATGCTTTTCTTTGACCTTTGCGGGGAGAAAAGAATCAAATGTAGTAAAATAAATTCTCAAGCATGCAAAGTCTGATTTGTTTTTTGTATATTTCAGCCACCATCAGAAATTGAATTATTCTAATAATTAGCTATTTTATAGCGGTAACGAGAAAAAAATACACTATGTCTGATGAAGTTTTTAGCACCACTTTGGCATATACAAAGAGTCCAAAAGTTACCAAAAGAACTACTTTCCAGGTAAAGTATTTCTATTTGGAATCATTTCACAGTGTAAGCACTGTATTAGATGGGTTGAAATTGGTGAGTCTAGGAACAGTCCTATATAAAGCAGGGGTAAATCTGGTATTTCTTTTGAGGTTTTGCACATTATCATGTTTCGACTGCATTCAGTATTACAAACTCCCCTATATGGTTTTAAGACTGCCGAAGTAGCCTCAATACTAGTTTCCTACTAAGTTAAAAGTGGAATTGCAACCTTAAATTGCCATTTTTATATAAAAACTTTTTTTTCTGTTGTAACATAATGTTTAAGTTTTTTTTCTGTTGAGTCACTACAATTTTGAACTCAGCCTCTAAGTTTGCAATATTGATTGCATCCATTTCTGAAATATGCCGAGACAAGAGCTCTTAAAAATACCAATTTCTTTCAAAATACCAGTTTTTAATAAATTATAATCTAAATTGAGCCCCTTCTTGTTTGTTAATCTCCAGCTCTAATTATAACCCGCAATTAATTTATTTGATAATACGTGTCTCCTCTAGTTTAACTGCAAGCTGCATGAGGAAGGGCTCTTGTCTGTGATGCTCTGCATTGAGTATGAGGCATAAAGTGGGTACATGGCATAAAGTGAGCTTGCAGGAAATATTTGTTAGATGAATGAAACCTAAGTCTGAAAGCAGTTGTTAATCAAGCATTGTTTGTTTAAAGAATTACTTGTAAATATGATACTTCCATGTTTAGATGGAAATTGATTTCAGTATCTCATTTCAGGATGAGCTAATAAGAGCAATTACAGCTCGCTCAGCCAGACAAAGGAGTTCTGAATACTCAGATGACTTCGACAGTGATGAGATTGGTATGTGACAGTATGGAAACGTGAACCAGTTTTCTTCTTTTTGCTTCCTTAGTTTTGTATTTAGCCAGCCCCCCGACTACCCATCCCCTCAATCACGTATGTTAAAATAATACCTATACAGTCACTAGTTTTAGACTTTCAACGTTTTAATTAGTAGAAAGCCACTCTTAATTTTCAAGAAGTCATATGAGTTTTCTTGTTTTTTGTTGTTGTTGTTGTTGCTGCTTTGCTTTGTTTTGTTTTCTGAATGTGTATATGAAAATATAAATTAATTGATGGCAGATTTGCAGTAAAAGGATGGCTGCCAGTGGTAAACCACATTGGAGAAAACAGGTTCATCTTTAAGATCAACCCGAGGAGATGCTATAGCTAGTTAGTAACTAGGTCCCACAGAACTAAACTTTGGTGCACATTAGAAGTACTTTTATAATGCTTACTATAAATCAGATTTTTTTTTGGGCTGTGATAAGGGGTAAATTTAAAAACCACAGACTCTTCATGTTTCATATATCAGTACTATTATAATTTGGTTTCTCTTAGCTATGTAAAAATATTAACATTTTAGTTTCAGGTGTAACCATTAAGCATATGGAATTCTAAACTTGGTGTTTTATTGTGTTTTTTTTTTTTTTTTTTTTTTTTTTTT
>NW_012110363.1:1193815-1223812 GCF_000951045.1 Mandrillus leucophaeus | reverse complement strand
TTTTGAGATGGAGTCTTGCTCAGTCACCCAAGCTGGAGTGCAGTGGCACGATCTCGGCTCACTGCAACCTCCACCTCCCAGGTTCAAGCAATTCTCCTCCCTCAGCCTCCTGAGTAGCTGGGACTCCAGGCGCCCGCCACCATGCCTAGCTCATTTTTGTATTTTTAGTAGAGACGGGGTTTCACCACATTGGCCAGGCTGGTCTCGAACTCCTGACCTTGTGATCTGCCTTCCTAGGCCTCCCAAAGTGCTGGGATTACAGGCATGAGCCACCGCGCCCAGCCTGGTGTTTTATTCTTTAAAATTTGGTGAATAGTTGTTAATGATTTCTGTAAAACCAATAATAACCACAGTTAAATCACTGCTATATAGTTAACTTAGCATTCCTTATGATTCTTAGTAAATCTAGTATTCTGGTGTGGATGGAATTGTAGTTCCAAAATTTTTATGGAAAAAAAGATAATTAGTAATTACTAATTAAATTCATCCATTCTTAATTTTATATGAGGAAGTAATTTTCAAATAAAAGTTTTACAGTCCATAACCTAATTTAAATGCTACATGGCTGATTGTTAGGGACCTTTGGATGGCTTTTTCCAGAGCAAACAGTATTTGGTTGTTTGGTACCCTAAAGACACACAATAAATACATTTTGAATAAATTAATGTAATTGGAATTTTTATTTCATAAATGTTAATGAAACATGCCTGAGTTAGCTGTGTTTTTAGAGCTGCAAGTCTATTCATAAAATACATTTGTGCGTATTCATTGTTAGAAATTTGTTTGTAGCTTTTAAGGTAAACTTTTTGATTAAGTTAACGTTACCTTGACAGTTTTTAAAAATACTGTGGAAAACATTTTTTCTTTTCAATTTTTCAGTTTCCTTAGGTGATTTTTCTGACACTTCAGCAGATGAAAATTCAGTTAATAAAAAAATGAATGACTTTCATATATCAGATGATGAAGAAAAGAATCCTTCAAAACTATCTTTTTTGAAAACCAAGAAATCAAATGGTAACATAACCAAAGATGAGCCAGTGTGTGCCATCAAAAATGATGAGGAAATGGCACCCAGTGGGCGTGAAGACATCGTTGTAAAATCCTCTGAATCTCAAAATAAGGACAAGGAATTTGAAAAAGACAAAATAAAAATGAAACCTAAACCCAGAATTCTTTCAATTAAAAGCACATCTTCAGGTAATTTGTTAGGATTACTGTAATTGCATTTCTTGGAAGTTTATTTTAAGATAATCAGTCCCAAAATTTTTTATATGGTAGCTAGTATATATTTAAGAAAAACAGACTTAACTTCAATTTTACAGACCTGTTGTATTTTGTCTTGCATCTAGGCTGTTGCCTGATAGAAGGCCAAAGCACCTTTAGTTATCCATAGCATCCGTAGCTGTGGATCTGCAGACACCTAGACGTGTGAGCTTCAGTTTTGTTTGTAGGCATGGAACTGGAATGGAATGCTGTCTAATCCCTCTCACACTCCAAAGATTAGAGTTATAACAATATTGGTACTAATCCGTAAAACAATCTTTGCCATACCAACGTTGTGCCAGAAAATTTTCTTGACATTTGTGTATTTGAAGGATGAGTTATGTTATTGCTGCTGCTGTTTTTTGAAGCTTCTAGGCGCTCATTAAGAGAATCTCCATTTGGTCTCTGTATTGCCTATGAAAATCTACTAAGATTCAGTTTTCCAAAAGAAAGTTCCCAGTGTGATCTGGGGTTACAGTAGTTCTCCCCACAATTATACTGAGCTTTAAGCATAAAGGAACAAAGATAGAATGAAACAGAGACCAAGCCCTCTCACATACTCTGGGTCACCATTCATGAACTTGTATATGCAAGGTTAAGGATTTTGTGTTTTTCAGTCTTCCTTCTGTTTCATAAAGGAATTATTAGTTGATGTTAACCATCATAAAAATCTCCTTCCATATCATCAGTAAATACAGTGCTGGTAAATATTTCATACTTTGCGTATTAGATACCAGTGGTAACGTCAGACAAAACTTTATTTCAGGCATATATTGGGGAACTGCTCCTTTCTTCCTGACCCCACAATCTCATTAACTTTGAAATGAGCAAAGGATGTAAGCAGAGCAAAGAACATAGAATAATGTCCAGGACACCTGGGGAAAAGCCACTGTATATTAGTTATATATGACTTGAGCAAATAAGCTTCACTATCCTCATGACGAAGAAGCTAAAAATAGCCCTCTTTCTATTCCTGCAAAATTGTTGTGAGAATTTATTGAAGTACATCTCATAAACTATAAAAAACTTCAAAAATGCAAACAGGATGCATAATGAAACAGAATTATCTTGTTAAAATGTGCCTCCCAAGTATAGTGAGTGAAATCAATGCTAGAGAGAAGAGGAACATAATTGAACTTTGTTATTAAGAGAATGCGAGCATATAGCAGCTAAAATTTGTCTGAGACAGGTGGACGTATATAATTAGAAATTTATGGTAGACAATCAGGAAAGCAATAATCTACCTATTTCATACCTTAAAAAAAGAAAAGAAAAAAAACACAAAACCTGTGGTATGTTAAAATGAATAAGGAAATACTGTATTTTAACCACAAGGTGGCATTGGGATCCTAAATGCTCTACTTACATATGCAATGTTATATTCAGTATGTGTAATATCAAAATTACCTAAATAGGCAATTGTATGCATTGATTACCAAAAAAAGCACTTTTCTTAAAGTATAAAAAAAAAAGTAAAGTAAAAAAAAAGAGCATTTTTTTTTCTTTTTGGGAACTTGACAGTACTTCTGGAAGTGATATTTTTGTAGAAAATAAAGTTGTCATTCTCAGGTTCTTGTAAAAATTGAGGCTAGTGTTCCTAAGATAATATCTGGCATATAGAATATATTAAGTATTTAAATGAATAAATTCATATATGAATGATTTATCTTTGAAAGAGGGAATGTGGTTCATGAGTTTATGCTCTAAATTCTTTGACTTTTTTTTTTTTAATACAGGTTTGGAACTCAATATTTTTAATGTGGTGAGATATTGCTAAGGAGCAAGTAATGCTTTATGAAACTATTAGAGCTTGAAGGCTTTCTCTGTCCTTGCTTGTCTTTTGTAAAAAGTATAATAACCAGACTTCATAATCACTACTGAAGTGACAGTTACTCTATAAAATGAAAGTATTTTTTGCAGGATATGTTTTTAACACTAACATGACTGAAATCATGAACTTTGGAGTCAGGATGCTTCTCCTTTAATCTGAGATCTAAAGCCTGCTAGAGTTTGTGACTTTGGGCATGAGACCTCTTTGTTCTCATTTTATTCATCTTTAAAAATGAGACAATAGTTGCCTACCTTTAGAAGTTTGAGGCAATTAAATGAGTTCACATATTTGAAGTGCTTAGAACAGTATTGGCATAAATTTAGCACTCTATAAATGTTCTGATTATTCACTTTATTAATTAGCATTTGTTTATAAACACACTCAGCAGGTATAAAGTATCAGTCATGTGGGATGCATAAGTTCTAGAGATCTGCTGTACAACATTGTGCCTATAGTTAACAGTACTGTCTTTTGCACTTAATGTATTAAGAAGATAGACCTCATGTTGTGTTCTTACCACAATAATACAAAGAATTGGCTCAATACCTTCTTTTAGGCATTATATAATACTCTGCTTAAACTGAGGTTCAAAAGACATGGAAGCATTTGTCAGGAGGAGAAGCAGGAAGTGGATATTCTAGGCAGGGGGATCAGCTTAGGTAAAGGTATGGTAGTAGGAGGGATTGGAGGGATTGTGGCATGTGTTCATGACAACTGTTAGCCCAGCATTTCAGAAACACAGATGACAAAATGGCTGTAGATTAGGCAGTGAAGGACAAAACCATAAAATCCCTTTTATGTTGTTCAAAGGCAGTTAAGCTTTTGTTCTGTAGGATTGGATCATGGGGAGCCATTGAAGAATTTTGTAGAGAGGAGTGATGTGATCTGATTTGCATTTTGTAAATATCATGGAAGCAGTAATCTAGGAAAGAGTGGATAAGGACCCGACAGTAGGAATGTAGAAAGTGGAATAAATGAGATATTTGGCAAGTAGAATCGATAGGGTATATTGATACTTTGGATTTAGGGGATAATGGAGGGAGGAATCTAGGACCCTTGGATTTGGGGTTGAACATTTGGCTGGAGTTTAGGATGTAGCTAAAATTGTCAAGGAAATATTTATAATAATACCAACTTGGTATGGTTGTGGAATCTTCTGGCAGCATTCATAAGCCCGTTTGTAGGTAAATGGGAGGAAGATGTTAATTAGACCAGTTTCGAAGTTTAGAGAAATGCATTTGTAGAACAATAGAAACATAAATATGGATAGCAGGTAAAATTCAGGCAAAAAATATATACATGGAAAGTCTTCCCATTATGTTTCAAATGCTGGAGGCATATCAGTGTTAGATTCTTGTTTTAAACTTAGAAGTAATGGAAATAGTGAAATTTTAATAACTGCTAAAGAAGTTTTATGGACTCAGAACAATTAACTCATAAAAGATTTCTTCCTCTAGTGAGAGTTAGTGCTTCTATCCCTTGGGTGCCAACATCATCATCTTGATCCTTATAATAGCACTTACCGTTGTCTTGTAATTTTGTTTAGAAAAATCAACCTGTAAAGTCCCTGGACAGGTCCATTTCTACTTTGTTGATTATGAGGTTTAGTAATGTGTACAGGGCTTGGTACTCAAAGGTTTGATGGATGAACCTCTTCATTTTATAGTGGTAGAAACTGGGGCAAGATTTTGTTTTGTTTTTTAACATTTTTTTTTGAATACTATAGGAGTTAATAATGTTGAAGAGTTAACTTCTTGTGAAACTAAAGTACAGTGGTTACTTTCAGGATGACAACTATTTTTTTACTTTGTTTTTTGTTTGTTTGTTTTTGTTTTTTGTTTTTGAGATGGAGTTTTGCTATTGTTGCCTAGACTGGAGTTCAATGATGTGATCTAGATCTCGGCTCACTGCAACCTCAGACTCCTGGGTTCAAGCAATTATCCTGCCTCAGCCTCCTGAGTAGCTGGGATTACAGGCATGAGCTACCACGCCCAGCTAATTTTTTTGTATTTTTAGTAGAGACGGGGTTTCACCATGTTAGCCAGGCTGGTCTCAAACTCCTGACCTTGTGATCTGCCCAACTTGGCCTCCCAAAGTGCTGGGATTACAGGCGTGGGCCACTGCATTCGGCCTGATTATTAACTATCATTTATTTGTGACTTATTAGAGCTCTGTATAGAGAAGAGTTGTGGGCTTCATCTGGACTCTTCAGGACAGAGAGCGAAGGGGCATGGGCACAGGAGGGAAGTATGGTCGCACCCAGAGAGATAGATAAAGCCATGGTCATTTTTTTGTACACATGCTTTAAGCATTTTATTTTTCAGCAGAAAACAACAGCCTTGACACAGATGATCACTTTAAACCATCACCTCGGCCAAGGAGTATGTTAAAAAGGAATAGTCACAGAGAAGAGAAAGATGGACTAGAAGATAAAGAAACTGCCTTCAGTGAAGAATTGGAGTTACATTCTGCACCTTCTTCCCCTCCAATACCGAATGGCACACAAGTAGAAGCTGAGAAAAAAGCATTCTCTGAAAACCTTGATCCTGAGGTTAGCACTACCACTAAACTGCTGCATTGTGTTCTTGAATTTGTGCTTTTTTATCTGATTATGAAAAAGAGAAGGAGAGAATGAATTTGTGTGTGTGTGTTTTACATATTTTCTTCTGCAACTGATAAGGAAATAATTTTTTAAAATATACTGTATTCCACCCAATCTAAAACTGCACCAATTATAAAATGTAGCATTATTTTACATGCCACTAAGGAAGAAGGAAATGCATACAATTAAACTATAACACACCACTGATTGTAGAGTTTATCCAGTTTTAGAGAAAGTAAAATGTCAAAAAATGTTGCTCCTCTGAATCTATATAATAGTGTTTATCTTTAATAATTTTTTAAATTTATGTATCTTTGAATTATGGAATTTAAGGCTAAGAACAATATAGTCAGTGTCATTTTATTTATTTGATTTTATTCACTCAACAAATGTGTGTTGAATGTTCATGAAACTGTTCTGCGTTCTTTTGGTTATGTTCCAATAGCATTAAATGTGGCCTTTCAGGTTTCTATCAGGAAGTTTACTATGCATTGTTATTAAGGGAGAACACTTCGTTTTTCTCTTTGTATTTCATTATGAGAAGCAAATTTTCCCTTATGAACATTTCAGAAGGGAAAAGTACAGGAAGAACATTTCTTCCCCATAATTTGCTTGGACAGATTAGGGAACTGCATGCCACCTGGCCAAGCTTCTTTCTTTTTCTCATCGCTTGTCTGCAGTGTTGGTGTGTAAGGATCTGCTCCCTGGGAGGTGAGGCGGAAGGCACGGAGAGGAGCTCCTTTGTGCTCTGACTAAATGGGGGAACCCCCCAATTCAGACTGAAAGTATTAGGAAGCACAATAGGTTATCGATTCAAATCTTGTTCTGCAGTTGAACTTTACCAGTAAAACTGACAATTTGATATACGCCTAACTGACACCACCATGCTGTTTCTTAATTTGTTCTGAAAACCAGAAGAAGAAACCCAAGCAATTACTTTATATTTAAGAAAATTGTCTGATCAGTTGAATATTGTGCTAGTTTCTTGTAGCTGCTGTAACAAATTGCCACAGACTTAAAACAATAGAAATGTATTCTCTCGGTTCTGGAGGCCAGAAGTCCGAAATCAAGGTGTTTGCAGGGCCATGTTCCTCTGAAGGCATCATGGAAGAATCCTTCCTTGCCTCTTCTAGCTTCTTTCTGGTGGTTGGCAGCAGTCCATTAGCATTCCTTGGCTTGTAGCTGCATCATTCCCATCCCTGCCTTCATCCCACGTAGCCTTCTTCCCTGTGTTTTCTCTGCGTGTCTGTGTCTCTTCTTTCTCTTAAAAAAAAAGATACTAGGCATTGGATTTAGGGCCCACCCTAATTGAGTGTGTCCTCATCTTAACTATTTAAACCTGTAAACACCTTATTTCCTAAGAAAGTCGTATTTTGAGGTTCTAGATGACCATGAATTTTGGTGCATTAATGTTCATATTTTAAACCTAGCATTCCTGGGATAAACTCTGGTTAGTCATGGTGCGATATTTTATTGTGGAATTTGATTTGTTAAAATTGTGTTAAGATGTTTGCATCTATATTTATGAAGGCTATTGGTCGGTAATTGTTTCTTACAATGTTGCCATCAGGCTTGGGTATCAAATGAGTTGGGGAGTGTCTTTTCTTCCTTTATTCTATAAAGGTTTGGTATTTTTTTTTTTTTCTTAATTGTACTGGTGAATCCTCTCACCAGTTGAGGATTCACCAGTACAATTATCTGGGCCTGGAATTTTCTGTGTGGAGACATCTTTGTCATTAAATTTGATTTTTTAGATAGATATTTCAGTACTCAGTACTCTGTTTTCTGTTTTACCAGTTTGGTAATTGTGTCTATCAAGAAGTTTGTCCGTTTCATCTGATATGTTGAGTTTATAAACATAGTTGTTCATGATAGTCCCTCATTCTTTTGTTGACTGTAGGATTATCATGACATTTCATTTTTTATTTCTAACATATATAATTTGTGTTTTCTGTCTTTCCTGCTAAATCTTGATAGGCATTGCTTAGTTTCATTAAACTTTTTTAAGAACCACTTTGGCTTTGTTATATGTTGGTGCAAAAATAATTGCACCAATTATTTTGGCCATTACTTTCAATGACAAAAACCGCAATCATTTTGCACCAACCTAATAATTTTCTCTATTGTTTGTTTCCAGCTTCATTAATTTTTAGTATTATTTCTTTTGGTTTAATTTGCTTATCTTTAGATTTGAAAATTTTCTCACTCATTTTTAAGATTTTCATGTTTTCTGCTAAACCTGTTGAAAGATGTAAACTTTCTTCTTTGTACTGCTTTAGTGGCCCCGATTTTTTGATGCCTTTTATTTTTATTATCATTTCTTTAAATATATATTCTAACTTCCCTTGTGATCTCCTGTTTTAGAAATTCATTTTTTTACTTGAAAAATAATAATTGTACATGGGGTACGTAGTGATTTTTCGAAACATATAATATATAGTGATCATTGTGATCTCTTCTTTGACTAGTTGGTTATTTTGTGGTGATTTATTTTATTTTCAAATACTTGGTTCTTCTCTACATATACTTTTCTGTTAATTATAAGTTAATTTTGTTATGGTCCAGATAATGTATCTTACGTGATTTCAAATTTTTAAAAATTATTATTATTATTTCTAAATGGCCCAAGATAGTGTATCTTGTGGAAGTCTCATTTGCATTTGCAAAGTAGATGTGTTCTCCAGGTGCTGAATATAATGTTGTGTAGTTGAAGTTTGGTCAACATGGTTGGTAATATCATGCAGATCTTCTTTAGCCTTACTGATTTTTCATCTAATTTGTTTACCAGTTACCAACTTAGGGGTATTAAAATATCCAGTTATGTTTGTGGGTTTGTTTATACTTCTCTTTAGTTCTGTTAGTATTTTATAACTTTGTTATCAGGCACATACATATTTATTATTATTATGTTTTGAGCATTATGAAATGTCTCTACCTCTGGTAATATTCCTTTCCTTAGCTTGTAGATTGTTTTGTCTAATACTTCAGCTTTCTTATGACAAGTGTTTCCATGGTATATTTTTTCTATCTTTTCTCTTTCAAACTAATTCTGTCTTTCATTTAAGTGAATCTCTTACAATAAGGGTTTGGTGTCACTTTTTTTTTTTATTATTATACTTTAAGTTCTAGGGTACATGTGCACAAGGTGCAGGTTTGTTACTAAACTATCTCAAGAACAGAAAACTAAATACCACATGTTCTTACTCATAGGTGGGAACTGAACAATGAGAACACTTGGACACAGGAAGGGGAACGTCACACACCTGGTGTCACTTTTTTATTAAGTCTGGCAATCTGTACCTTTTAATGTAGTATTTAGTCCATTTATGAATGTTTTGTCAATTTACTTTTAATGTAAATACTGATGTGGTTGGATTTAGAAGCAATTTGTTTCTCTTTATTTTCTATTTATCTTTTTAAAAAATTATTATTTTTATTGTTGTTTCTCTGTTACTCCTTTCCTGCCTTTTTTTGAGGAGATAATCATGAGTTTTTTAGTTTTTTATTTTTATTATTATTGACCTTTTATCTATATCTGTTTGCATTATATTTTTCAGAGTTGATCAGTGGATTAAAGAATACATCTAAACATTATCACAGTCTATTTAGAATTGATACGGTATTGTTTCACATTTGATATAAAAATATAGTTCCATATACTCCTGCATCCATTGTGCTATTGTCATATATATCTACATATCATATAATCCCCACAATAAAGTTATAACTTTTCTTTAAAGAGCCCTTTAAGTTTTTTCTATTAGACTTTTAAATAAAGAAGGCTAGAATATATATTATATATTTATTGTATTATATATTGTATATATTATAGATAACATCCTATTGCTAAATATATTATAGATAATACATATTTGTAGATAATATCTATATATAGGTAATATATTCTATTCTCATATATTATGTAGATATATAGATAACATATATCTATAAATATAGATAATATATATCTATAGATAATATATATCTATAAATATATAGAGATAATATATATCTATAAATATATACAATTTCTAGGGATCTTCATTTCTTCCTGTAGATTCAGATTACCATTTTGTACCCTGTCAGTCTTACAAACTTATTTTACATTTCTTATAATACAGGTTTACTAGTGATGGATTTTTCTCAGTCTTTGCTTTTCTAAAAGTATTTGTCTCATCTTTGTTTTCAAAGGGTGGGTGATGTGATTATATCCTTGTCTAATAGCTGCCTCCTTCTACCTCCAGCTCTTTATAGGTTTCCATTTTTATTGGCCTCTCTTGTAATCATTTATTTCATTGTCCTCTCTATATAATGTGTTGATTTCGTCTGAATGCTTTCAGGAATTTTACTCAAGATTGTGGTTTTTATCTTTTAATTACAGCAATTTGACTATATGGTGCCTAGGTCTAGCTTTCTTTATGTTTATTCTGCTTGATGTTTGTTGAGCTTTCCAAACATATAAGTTGATACTGTCTGTGAAATGGGAAGATTATTTTTTCCCACCCTATTTTTCTCCCTCTCCTTTTGGTACTGTAGTTACACATGCATTGAAATTTTCAGTATATCTCACTGATCTCTGAGATTCTGTTTATATTTCTTAAATTTTTTTCCTCTTTGTTTTTCATTTAATAACTTGTATTACTCAGTCTTTAGGTTTACTGATTGCGGTCCAGAGAATGTATCTTTTATGATTTCAAATTGTATGAAATTGTCTTGTTTTGTTTTAATGGCCCAGCGTAAGTGTATGTTGTGAAAGTTCCATTTGCAGTTGCAAAGTATAAGTGTTCTCCAGGTGAATTTTTTATTTCACTTACTGTGGTGGTCAACTTTAGATTTTCCATTGGTATTTTTTCTATTTTTTATAACTCTGATAAAATCCCCCATCTTTTCAGCCATCATGCATATATTTTCCCCGAAGTGCTTGAACATATTTATAATAGCTACTTTAAAGTCCTGTCCGCTAACTGTAAAATGTGAGTCATCTCTGGGTTGCTTCCTACTGACCATTCTCTTTTTTTTGTTTGTTTGTTTTTTTAAATAAGTGCCACCATTTTCTGTTTCTTTATCTAGTGACTTTTGATTGAATACTAGGTGTTGTGAATGATATTTTGTAGAGATTCTCGATTCTTTTATGTCCCTCCAAACACATTTTCTAGCAAGCAGATATCATGGCTGGACACAAATTCCCAATCTTGTTTCTCCTGCAATAGATATCAGCTGAAATTTCTGCTTAATTCTTTTCAGTTTCTAGCTTCTATGCTTTTACAGGATCCTCTGAGGTCTCCCTTATGCCACAGATAGAGGTGGTAAAGGTTTTTGGTGAATTTCATATGCAGATTTTGTGGTCACTGTCCTCTACTATTTTCCACATTGGCTGATCTCGTGGTCCTAGACTCTATCCTCTGTCCCCTCAAGTCATTCCACCAAGGCTGTAGCCTTCTATTACTTGAGCTGCATAGAGTAGAGAATGCCTTCTGGCAAAAAGCTACTAATTTGCAGATCTCCTCAGGTGAAGCTTTGTCTTTCAGGGTAGACTCCAGTGTCTCAGCACTTCTTCCATTTTCTCAAATGCTTTCTCTCCATTGCTTTTGACATATAATTTCCTTTGTACCCATAAAATATTGCTGGGAAAGAAAATTAAAGGATTTGTACAACAAAGTGGAACTTCTTACATTATAATATCATCACCTTTAGGCTAGATGATTCTATGAAGAAATGTTTACCTTAGATACACAAATAGAATCATTGCATTTCAGATATAATTTTCAGAATTTTGAGGAAAACTCAAGTGCATGCAGTCTATGTGCTTTTCCTATCTAAAATATTTGGAAGTAGCTGCTTACTTGATTTTATTAAATGTTTTCATTTGGATAACTAGTAATACTTGCTTGGAACTAAAGTATTTACCTGTCTTCTTTATGCTTTCCTTCAAAGGATAATTGTAGGAAGAGCTATCAAAATCAAATCTTGGCCTTAAATATTTATAAGAAATGTGATTTTAAAGTAATAGGAGTTTTGAAAATTGGTAAAAACAAATAGAGAGGTGGTGGTAGTTAGATAAAGAACTTGAATAACTCTTTCAGTGACCCCTTTTATTAACCAAGACATCAAGGCTTGAAAGTAAAGCATACTCACCTCCACTGGCTTGTCACACTTTGTGTTTCAGCAACAAATGACTAATAATGCAGATTTCAGAGTTACGCACTATTTTAATTTGTAGTTTTAATAATGCTATTGTTCCCTAAAATGTTAATTACTAAACTTACATGGGAAATGTATTTTTTTGCAGAAACAGGATTCATGCTTAACAAGTCTATCATCATCATCACTTAAACAAATTCTTGGAGATTGTTTTTCACCAGGATCTGAGGGAAACACATCTGTAAAAGGTGGTTATATATAATAATTATATCTTATTTGTGAACTCTGTACTACTTAGACTCCTGTTTGTAAGAGAAATAATACTTCCTATAATTGCAAGAGAAATGCATGTTTTTATGAGTTTGAGTTTTAATCCTGATCATGTAGTTAACTAACTGTGATTTTGGATGCAGAACTTAATCTCTCAGTGCCTCAATTTCCCGAAGTTATATTATCTGTCTCATAAGGTCATTATGAAAATTAAGTGATATAGTGCATTTTAGCCATTAGCCTAGTTCACAGCCCACGTGGAGTGAGCACCTGAGGTAAGCTATCATTATGTATGTGTTGCTTTGATATTCTGCAGGACAACATAATAGCTAGGTGGAATTTTAAAGTGAGACTAAGCTAGATTTGAATACAGGCACAACTACATAAACAAAGTAGCTAACCTTTCTGACCTTGTATGTTGATCTTTAAAATGGGTAAAATAAGAGTAATCTGCCTTATACAGTGGTGTAAGAATTAAACATGTAAAGCATTTACAGCAATACCATAGTAAGCACTTACTGTGATATGTGAGTTGTGAATATAATTTCTTTTCTTAGTGATATGTAGCTTAATGAAAGCTAAAAGACATAGCTATTTCTAGGTCTGAGATATGTAACGAACATTTATTAAGTGCTTACTATGTAGCATCATTTTTGTCATTTTACAGATGAGAAAAGCTGAAGTGCAGTGACTTGGGAAAACATACCCAAGGTCAGTGATGGAGCCATAGTTAAATCTTGAGCTCCAAAGTTCTTGTTCTTTTCACCGATTAGATTAACAGCTCCAAAGAATCCAATAGTGAATTGAGTGATTTTAAGCCCATCGTACCTCAAAAGAAATTTCAAAAAATGGTCATGGTGAAACCAACAGAATTAAGACTTTTGATAGTGAAGATTCAGGTTTAGCTAGGAGGTGGATCTTGGTAGAACTGAAAGTTGGTGATCCCATTCTAAAATGTGGTAGAATCAGAATAGTAGAAGCAATTCTGTAAGTGCAAAACTGAATCTTCTTATGCCAGAGCTTGAGCCTGTTTCTTGGAGCACAGAGAGGATAAGCAATAGTCTTTATTGCTGCTTATGGTATCAGAGGCGGTACTGCATCTTGGTGAGATGAAACTCACTAGAGGCTGTGTAAAATTGCATTAATTCCTGGTTCTTTCTGCATCTGTACAATTCAACAGTTGTACTACTAATAACTATAGTAGCCTAGAGAGGTGTGACACCTTCTTATGCAGCCTGTTGTTCCAGCTGAGAAACTCAGGCTTTAGAGCTGAACAAATATTGTCATCGCACTTGCTTGGTTTGTATGTCAACAAGCTCTTTTGATGTGTCTTTGTTTTAGGGTAGTTATTCCATTCTGTTTATTAATATGCTGTTTTTCTAAGTACTAGATTTGGTAAGTGCTTCATTAGTTAAGCGTAGACTTTTTTTTTGTAAATCACTTTTGAAAAAAGTTTATGCAAGTTTAATATGATAGTTTTCTTCATATTTTGCAGGAAAAAAAGTTTATAGATAGTCCTCCTTTAAAAGAAAGCAAATGAATCTGGTATTTACCTTATTAATTCAGAAGGGGGTTTTAATGCTATTACTCTGTCTCAAAATAGATCCAAATGAAGAAATCACTGAAAACCATAATTCCATGAAATCAGATGAAAATAAAGAGAATTCATTTTCAGCAGACCATGTGACTACTGCAGTTGAGAAATCCAAGGAAAGTCAAGTGACTGCTGATGACCTTGAAGAAGAAAAGGCAAAAGCAGAACTGATTATGGATGTTGAGAGAACAGTTGATCCACTACTATCTAAATCTCAGAGTATCTTAACATCTACCAGTGCAACAGTGTCTTCAAAGGTATTTGTAAAAATTCATACCTTTCATACTACAGCTTAAAACTTGAAACAGAACTTTAAGAAATTTTATCTTCTGTGTTATATACTTCTGAATTACCAGTGGGAAATTTATCTTTTGATAGTGGTATTATATTGTCACATGGTTCTTACTTAATCCAGTAAAATTTAACTTTAAGGAAAGTTTGTAGTGAATTTACTAAAACCCAGTGTTTAAAATTTATCAGAGGTGTATGATTATAATATACTTTTAAATATCTCAGAAATGCATACTCATAGTGTATATATTTCCATAGGTCTTCACATTTTAAAAATATAACTATCTGGAATAACTTCTGAGATTTTAAATTAGAATTATGTTTTTGGATATCACTTTAAAACATGAAACATGTTAACAATTTTAACGAAAATCTTAAATGTTTTTCAACATCCGTGTTTCTTTAAAATAGATGGTTATCATCAGGAACATTATTATTATTATTCATATTTGATCCTTTGCCTTTATTTCCTAATTTTCAAAATAATGAGTTGGTGCCCTGGCACCTCTAGAGGTGATGAAATTGCTTTTTTTTTTTTTTTTTTTTTGAGACGGGATCTGGCTCTGTCGCCCAGGCTGGAGTGCAGTGGCCGGATCTCAGCTCACTGCAAACTCCACCTCCCGGGTTCACGCCATTCTCCTGCCTCAGCCTCCCGAGTAGCTGGGACTACAGGCGCCCGCCACCTCGCCCGGCTAGTTTTTTGTATTTTTAGTAGAGACGGGGTTTCACCGTGTCAGCCAGGATGATCTCGATCTCCTGACCTCATGATCCGCCCGTCTCGGCCTCCCAAAGTGCTGGGATTACAGGCTTGAGCCACCGCGCCCGGCCGCTTTTTTTTTTTTAAATTCATATAAATTTAACGGGTTCAAGTGCTTTTTTGTTACATGGATATATTTGTGTAGTAGTAAAGTCAGACTTTTAGTATAAACTAAAATATACATTGTATCCATTAAGTAATTTCTCATCCCTCACCTCCCTCTCACCTTTCCTAGTCTCCATTATCTATTATTCCATACTCTATATACATGTGTACACATTATTTAGCTCCCACTTATAAGTGAGAACATGTACCATTTGACTTTCTGTTTATGATTTATTTCACTTAAGGTAATAACCTCCAGTTCCACCCATGTTGTTGTAAAAGACATTTTTTCTGTATGGCTGAATAGTATTCCAGTGTGTATATGTGTGTGTGTGTATGTACATTTTCTTTACCCAATCATATGTTGATGTACACTTAGGTTGATTCCATATCTTTGCTATTGTGACTAGTACTGTGATAAACATATGAGTGCAGGTATCTTTTTTATATAATGATTTATTTTCCTTTTGGCAGATACTCACAGTGGGGTTGCTGGATTGAATGGTAGTTCTATTTTTAGTTCCTTAAGAAATCCCCATACAATTTTCCATAAAGATTGTACTAATTTATATTCATAAAACCAAGAGTATATAAGCATTCCCTTTTCTCTGTGTTCTCACCGACATCTGTTACTTTTTTAACTTTTTAATAATAGATAAATATTCTGACTAGTATAATATATCTCACTGTGGTTTTAATTTGTGTTTGATGATAAGTGATGGTGAGCATTTTTTTTTTTTTCATATGTTTCTTGGCCACTTGTATGTCTTCTTTTCAAAAAGTCTATTCACATTTTTTGCCCTCTTTTTAATGCGGTTATTTGTTTTTTGTTGTTGTTGAGGGGAACATTATTATTCTAACCTTAAGAAACAGATACGTGATTATGTAGGATTACTTGTTCCTAAACTAAATTGTGTCTGAGTGCTATACTTTAAAAATTTATGGTGTAGCATTTTCAGTCTTTGTTTCTCCTGAATTTGTCATTATCTCTTATAGCTGCAATTAACTAGCAGTTCTGTGTACTTAGTATCGGGGGAAGAAAACAGTGCTAGCTGAAAATTTGTGTTTGAGCAATACTTTTATAATATAAAATACAAGTTTTCTTAACGTTTATGGAGAAAGTTCATTAAGCCATGTGCCAGGTATATCATCCTTAGCTACGTTCCTTAGGAAAAAAACACTACTGACGAGTTAGGGATGTGTTTGTATCTGTGCTCTCACTTTACCACTAGCACCCATCAGTCTACGTAAAGTAGAAAAGTTATTCCTTACAAGAAGAAAGGATATTCTGGAGTTTATAGACAGGATTGTAGAATGTCTAATAGAGGCAATTCTAAATTAGAACAGGCAATTTATATGTAAGAAGTAAGGTTGTAACATATTTCTTTTGACTGGACCCTTGGCTTCATTCTTATTCTCTACTGAGTGGCCTTTTCTAAACAGGAATAGAATCATTCTCCATTAAAGTCTTTTTGTTGGTTTATCACAGGAATTCCGTCCAGACTCCTCATCGCCACCTAGTGATCGCACATGGTTCTTCTCTGACCACGTCTTCCACTCTTCTCTGCCATTCACTATGCTTCAGCTCCATTCACCTCTCTGTTTTTCAAAGCTACCAAGCTCTGTCCCTTCTCAGGCTTTTACCACTTGCTGTTTCTTTCTTTCATAGACTTTCAAGTGGGCCCTTTGCACTCATTATCTGTCTCAGCTCTCATGTCAGCCCCTCAGGACAGCCTTCCCTGATCAACTTCTTCAGCCCCACTCTGGTCATTCTCTGTCGCTGTACACTATTTTATCTCCTTCATGAGTCATGTTTGCTTATATATTTATTTTTGGTCAACCATCTCTAGAATTTAATATTCTTAAGGGCATTTTATTCACTGATTTGTTCCCAGTGTCTACTGTGTTTGACACATAGTAGATGCTTAAAGAATAGTGATTTACTGGCAGTTTGGCTTCTAAGCCTAACAAAGATAGTTGTTATGAATAAATCATCTTTGGCATTTTCTGTTTAATAGAAAACAATTGAAGATAGAAATATAAAGAATAAAAAGTCAACAAATAATAGAGCATCCAGTGCATCTGCCAGGTAAGAAAGTGATCAATATTTGTCATTGATGGGCTTGCATTCTAGCAAAGCTAGTTTTAATTTAACTTTCATAAAGTAAATTTCATTTGGTGTTACTGTGTTTTCTCTTTATTTGCATTTCATAAAATGAAAAGAGTAGTTACTTCATGATAAAACTCCTTGGTTGATGATATTATTTGAAATACAGTAATTCATAAAAAGTAAGCCTATTACTGGTTGTTTTAGTGCCTGGAATGTTTATGCAATACCTTCGCTCTCCAGGATCGTCCTAGGAATATTCTTCTTCTTTCTTAATGTCAGTGATTAGGGATTCTCTGTGCTCCACACTGCTTCTGGAATAGAGCTTCTTTCTCCTACTTTTCCTGAGACAAGCAATAGAAAATGGTAATAAAGCTGAAGTCTAGCAATGATACTTATTCATTATCAAGTATCATTGTCTAACATGAGAAATTGTACTGAAAGCCTTCCGAATCTATGAACTAAGTAGGTTTATTAAAATGATTATCTATATGGCTTCATTCACACCAGTGATAATGAATGCCTAACTCATAAGTGCTAATCAAAACCTTCTGAATCTTTTAAATTATCATTAGTCAAATTATCATTAATCAAATAAAACAGAGCTAACAAGCTTTTTCTGTAAATGGCCAGTTCGTGCGCATTTTAGGCACAGTCTGTATTGGAACTACTCATTTCTGCTATTTTAACAGGAAAGCAGCCACAGGCAAAACTTAAGTGAGTGATTACAGCTATAGTGCAATAAACTTTGTATACTAAAACCGATGGCTGGCCGGATTTTCCCACCAATCCCTGAAATAGATGGTACTATTCTTTCTAATTTTATATTTGGAATGCTTCATGTAACAAAATGATGAAAGAAAATAAATATTAAAAGAGTGATTATAACCCACTTTATTGTTTTTTCCATGTAACTTGAGAAGAAGTAACATGGTCCATATTTCTTAAAAAGTTTCTAATTACAAATATTTAAATAGAGCAATCATTTTAAAGCCATATAACTTAAAGTTATACAATTTAAATTATGTTGAAGGGGACATAATTTAAATATGTCCCCTTCAACATAATTTAATACTCTTCGTATACTAAGGCTGTACATTTTACCTACATCATTTTCAAAGTAAATACAATTTGTTAAATTATAATGTAGTTTTCAGTTTTTTTTTGAGATGGAGTCTCACTCTGTTGCTCAGGCTGGAGTGTAGTGGCATGATCTCTGCTCACTGCAACCTCTGCCTCCTGGGCTCAAGCTATCCTCCCACCTCAGCCTCCAGGGTAGCTGCAACTACTGGCGTGCACGACCATGCCGGCTAGCTTTTTGTATTTTTGGTAGAGATAGGGTTTCACCATGTTGCCCAGGCTGGTCTGTAACTCCTGAGCTCAAGTCATCCATCCATTTTGGCCTTCCAAAGTGCTGGTATTACAGGTGTGAGCCATCGTGCCTGGTCAGTTTTCAAATATTATATGTGCATATTCTAACAGATCTCTCTTGTACCAAATGCAATTGTAATATTTTATCATGATTCATTTGGATCTTTTCAGATTAATGACCTCTGAGTTTTTGAAGAAATCTAGTTCTAAAAGGAGAACTCCATCGACAACTACCTCTTCTCACTATTTAGGGACTTTAAAAGTCTTGGACCAAAAACCTTCACAGAAACAGAGCATAGAACCTGATAGAGCAGATAACATAAGGGCAGCTGTTTATCAGGTAAAAAAGGAAAATATTTTTAAGAGGAGAAAGATGATCACTTTCATAAGCCAACACTGTTTATAAAGAATAAAGCAATCCTGATAGGAAATTATGGTTTAATACTTAATTTATTGAGAAAGATTTTCCTTATAATACATGAGTAATCCATAGATATTTTACTAAATTATTTGCTTCCACACTTTGCATAACCAATCATAGTTGTTTTTAAGGAAAGAATATGCCATTACAATTTATAGAAATATAACACAAGCCAAAACATTGTAAAGTCTATATGTTTTCATTTTTTTATTCTTGAAGTTTATATGAACAAAAGGAGTTATTATGAACAAAAAGTTAGTAAATGTTTTCTTTCCTAAGATATTGTTAGGCATACATAGAAAAAAGATTTTATTAATTTATTCACAATTCTAAAAAAGATCGTTTTTTGTCTTTTTTAAAGTAGAATAGTATACTTTAGAAAACTGTACATGTGAATTTCAGAGAAAATGTTAATATAAAGAATTCTAATTCATTTAAGAAATTTTAAATATTATATAACCTTTTTCTTGTTCTCATAGGAGTGGTTAGAAAAGAAAAATGTATATTTACATGAAATGCACAGAATAAAAAGAATTGAAAGTGAAAACTTAAGGATCCAAAATGAACAGGTATTCTGACATATAGAAGTAAAAATGTTTTGGATTTTTATTTCGGTGAAATATCCCTGAATATATAACTTTTCTAAATCAGCTTTTTAAATGGTAAAATAACTTGTATATTAAAGAATTGATTTCTTGTTTTATTTCTGTTTTACTTTATAGATTTTAGTTTGATATAACTGTTTTACATGAAAACAGATTTTAATTGTGTATATGTATAGGATAGCTTTGTTCCTGCTGATTATGAAGTTATTATTGTTTGTGAGCACCTAATTCACTCTTAAAAGTTGACTTCATTTAGAACTTAGCCAAGAAGGCCAGGCACTGTGGCTCACACCTGTAATCCTAGCACTTTGTGAGACCGAGGCAGACGGGATCCCTTGAGGTCTGGAGTTCAACACCAGCCTGGGCAATGTGGTGAAACCCCATCTCTCCTAAAAATACAAAAATTAGCCAGGCATGGTGGTGGGCACCTGTAATCCCAGCTACTCGGGAGGCTGGGGTGGGAGGATCACTTGAACCCAGGAGGTGGAGGTTGCAGTTAGCTGAGATCATGCTACTGTACTCCATCCTAGGTGACAGAGACTGTCTCAAAGGAAAAAAAAAAAAGGCATAAGAAGATAAAGGATCATTAGACACTAGTTAGCCTTCAGTTTTCCTCTTTTCTCTCTTGAATTTTACTATACCACTTAGCCTATTACAATTTATTTTGATATAATTTGTTTAGTACAAATTATCAAGTCCAGCCCCTCCCTGAGCTCTTGATTTTTGTATCCTTTCCCATCAACTGGAGGTGAACTTTTGTTCCTTTCTCTTCTGTACTGAGTCACTTCCTCTAACTCCTGCTTAGAATACGCTCAGTTATTTCCTATATTCTAAAGTCAAACTTCTGAAAAAAAACCTCCAGTGTGCTGTTCAATATTAAAATAGATTTAGAAGAAAAATATTTTCCAAAGTGAACAGCACGATAATGCATCAGTAGCGAAGGGAGCCGCCCTCCAGGGGGCGTGCCTGTCTATCTGTTAACCAAGTTCATAGCAGTATGCTGCTGTGGTCAGTGCCATACCCCTTCTCATTTGATCTTCACAGCTCTGTGAGGTAGACAGTACTTTGACTTCTAAATTATGTTACCCCAATATTAAGGTTTTATGTCATTTAATATTGAACAATAAAGCAAACATAGAATATTATGGGATTAGATTGAAGGAAATAAAATAATAACTTGCTATACAGTCTCCTACCTATTTTTCAGTTGAGCACATACTTTCAACATTTGGAATACATTTGTATAGTAAGAACTTTATGTTTTGATACTATTCAAAATTAAGATTTAAACCAAAAATCTGCATCTTACTGCATGACTTGGCCAATTTGCCTTACTCTAACTTAGTTGATAAGCCCATAAGTTTACTGATTTTTTTCAAATATTTTATTATGAAAATTTTACTATACCACTTAGCCTATTACAGTTTATTTTGACATAATTTGTTTAGTACACTTTCAAAAATAATAGTTGACATCTTTCTCATTAATAGGTCAATATATGATAAATGTTTTTAGAAAAGGACATTTTAAAATCAGTGAATAATTCAGATAACATTCTTTGTAAATTAACTTATCTAAGCCATTTTAAATAAATTATTTTGAAAGTTAACTTCTAAGTACAATGAATCTCAGGATTACAGATAAATGTATATGTGTATATTTATATCTAGCCATATTTGTCGAATATTTATATCTAGCCATATTTGTCTCTCTCTCTCTATATATGTATATATGTATATCACTCTATTATTTTTTTCCAATGTAGAAAAGAGCTGCTAAAAGAGAAGAAGCATTAGCGTCATTTGAGGCCTGGAAGGCTATGAAAGAAAAGGAAGCAAAGAAAATAGCTGCCAAAAAGAGGCTTGAAGAAAAAAACAAGAAGAAAACTGAAGAAGAAAATGCTGCAAGAAAAGGAGAAGCACTACAGGTATTCGGGAGCTTTGCACATCTTAATTATTTTAAAACATTTGAAATTCAAATTAATGATTAATGTATTTTTATTTATTTTCAAATATTCACAGTAAGAAAATTATTTTGAACTTTTTCAGGCTTTTGAAAAATGGAAAGAGAAAAAGATGGAATATCTTAAAGAGAAAAATAGAAAGGAGAGAGAATATGAAAGAGCAAAGAAACAGAAAGAGGAGGAAACTGTTGCCGAGAAAAAGAAAGATAATTTAACTGCTGTTGAGAAATGGTAATCTCAAATCATACATATTTTGACATATTTTAAATTAATAACACTTCAGAATTTTATAAAATTTATTTACTTGAAATTTACTAATGCATTTCAATTTCGTTACTGTCAAAGATGTACTAGGGAATCTTTATTATGTGTTTTCCTTTAACTGTCCAGTGTTGTATACCATCCTCTGTAGGAATGAGAAAAAGGAAGCTTTTTTCAAGCAAAAGGAAAAAGAAAAAATAAATGAGAAAAGAAAGGAAGAACTGAAAAGAGCTGAGAAAAAAGATAAAGATAAACAAGCTATTGATGAATATGAAAAATGGCTGGTAGGTATTATTTGTCAATGCGCTTGAGTCTTTTTCATCTACCTTTTATGTCTTTTCTGTCCCTAATTCTATTTGCACCAGACCTACTGATCATTTCTACCTGGAATCTGCTTTGTTGAATTCAAGCTCTCCTCCTGCATATAGCATATTTTCTTTGATTTAGTCATTTCTATTAATGTTTCTACTATTTGCTCAAACACCTAAGCTTAAAACTTGTTAAAGTCTTCTTCCTTACCTGCATCCCCACATTTACCATTTTCTATTGATGCCCATTCTTCCTTTGCTGTGATTCTCACATCTAACATCATAGAAAGAAGAAAAGTATACTATCGGGGCTACTACTTGGTGGAACTTGGTCATAACAAAAAGTAACACTGAATTTAATAGTGAGAAAATTAGTCCATCTTTTATTCTCTTTTGATATTTCTGATGACCTCAAGGAGAATCTCTTATTTAGTGTTTTTAATGAGAGAGCAGGTTTGAGATTTAGGAGGAGCAATAGCTAGCTGAACCAGATGTATGTATATATTTGATTTCACTTAATCTTTATAAAAGTTACTTTTTGTTGATGTCAAGCAAAATGTTACTTTCCATTTTAGAATATCAATATAAATATGCATTTTTGTCAATTTTTATATAAGTAATACATTATGAATAAATACATAAGTAGGTAACACATTCATATGAATAATTAACATATTCATTTGATTCAGCAACCAAAAAGTATAACATTTTTGCACTGGAAGTCTATCCAGTCAGGTTTCTTATCAAACTTTAAAACAACTCATACCAATCGACTAGTTAAAAAAAATCATCTAGGTTATTTTTGATTTGCATTTCTCTCATTAGAATTGAGCTCGAATATCTTTTCATTTGTATACAAGCCATTTATCTATTATTTTCTCTGTAAATTGTCATTTCATAGACTTTGTACACTTTTCCATTAGGTTGTTGGGTTTTTTTCTTACTGATTTCTAGAACCTTTTGTTTTGTACTAAGGAAATTAACCTATCATTTTTTTATATGAGTTTCAAATATTTTTCCCCACCATACTGTTGGTTTCCCAACTTTCCTTATAGTATTTTATGCCATGAAGAATTTAAATTTTAGGTGTCAAATTTATCAGTCTTTTTTTTTTTTTTTTTTTTGGCTATTGATTTTCAAGCATAGTTGAAAAGACCTCCACAATTTGAGGTTAAACAAAATTCTCTTATTTTTCTTCTAACAACTTTGTGACTTTAATACCTTAATGTTTTAATATTTATTCTACTTAGAATTTACCCTGATAATGGTGGGAAATATGATTTTAACTTTAGTTTTTCCAAATGTATCCTTTATAAAGTAGCCCATTTTTACCCACTGATTTGAGGTGCTGCTTTTATTATATGATACCTTCTCATATTTTCAGGTCTGTTTCTTAACTTTCTGTTCCATTGGTCAGTCTTGTGATTCCAGTGCCACACTTCATTATTAGACTTGATATTTCTAAATATCTGCTTGGATTCATCTCCCTTTATAGTTCCTCTTTCACAGTCTTTTTGACCAGTCTTGTTTATTTTTTTCCTATAAACTTAAGAATCTGCAGCAGTTAGAAAGGCACATCAGACATCATTTAAAAATGAGCTATTTAAAGATAGAATAAAAAGATAAAACAATAATATACTTAAGAAACATGCCAGACCAACATAAAGAAAATTGTAGAACTCTCCTGAACAACACAAATGAAGACTTGAGAAAATGGATCAGAATTGCCCTTGCATAGAAACACACTTATAATGATGTTATAAAGATGTCAGCTCTCTCTGAAGTAATTTAATGCACTTGTAACAAAAGCCAACAGGATTTCCTCTGTGTGTTGACTTTAGTACTGCTATATGCTAATTCTGTGCAGAGAAATAATAATAAGGTAATCAAAATTGGTTCAGTTTTGAATGAAAAAGGTAGTGTTTCTTGATGATTTCCTTAAGTTAAACTTTTAAATAAAGCTATGCTCCAAAAAACATTTTAAAGTCCACTTATATTAAGAAGATATATACTGACCACTGGAATCAATTAGGGAAATTAAATGTAAATGTTTGAGTTTTCCATTTTAATTTTGTATTTTCATGAAAATGAAATAGAATTGCCTTAATAAGTCACATTTAGGTACACTATTTTAAATTATAGTACTTAATTACATTGTCATTCTCATCAGTCCTCTGAAGAACAAGAATTCCTTAAAGACCAAAGACAAAATAACATGATATCTAGTAAAATGTCTGCAAATATAGTACACCTATAAACACACAATGTTACAGATCCATTCTGCTTCTTACCAAATTCTTATTGAAATTTGTTTGCAGATAGAATAGAAAAATTGTCCCTATATCGAAGTCTAATGACTTCAATTTTCATGTAAAATAACATCTCAAGCTTTTTATATACAAACTAGTTTGCACAGTAAGCATTTGGTGCATAGTTGTTTTAGGGGAAAGTTATAGCCAAAGATCAGGTAAGACTAAAATATTTTTCTTGCCAATTCCCAGCTTTATTCATCATTACCTTTAGTAAGAAAATGAGCAAAAAGCTCAGTTTTCCACAGGTGAATGTCAGAAGGACTTTTTAACAAGGTTTTTTAAATTATTATCAAGGTAACTATTGATTCTTGTGAATTGATATTACAGTTAATATAATTGTCTATTAGCTACCCTGACTTTACAGCTCCCGCTAGTAAGATGAAGCATATTTCAAGTTACTGTCCCCCCATGTTAAGTGGAATTAGAAAAAGAGATTTATTCAGTCAATCTCTGTGGACACAGTCTGGTCACTGCTTTTCTTCCGCCTAGCTAGATGGTCTGCCTCTCTCTAAAATATTAAAATGATTGAAGATGATCTAATGACAGCTTTGGTTTTCACAATTAAAATTCTGAAAGGAAGTTCCCTCTTTGCCTTAACAGAAATAGCAAGCAAACAAACATGCAAACATTCTTATGACATGGAATGAGGATATGGATGTTAAGATTGAGAAGAAAACAAACCTCCCACTTAACTTTGTTATATGTGAATGGAAACCTTGTGCTGTATTGCCATATTATGCTTGTGGCACTTATATATATACTGATGAAAAGATGCATACATACCTAATCATTTTTCATAATGCCTCTCCTCCCAAGCCATCAACCTACAGAGGCAGGTTTCACTAAGGGTTTTCCTGCTCCTTGAGGAATATGAGAAAAATACCACGATGAAGAAACCACCAAACCTTATAGTGTTAGCAGAGACATAAAGAAATAGACAATCCAAGTTGTAAGATGGAAAGACCAGATCCTACTAATATTTCAAGTATACCTAGATAAATATTTAGATTTCATACTAATATGCAGATACTCAGTTACTTTGATGGGAGGACGTGCAGGGAAATGAAATGATTCTCAAATTCATCTGTAGAATAAAAATATGGGAGATAATATTTTGAGAATAATATGAAGTAGGACTATCCCTATCAAGCAATAAAATATAAATTTACCATTCCACTTCTGTGAATCATCATTCTTTCTCCTGTTCTCAATTGTTCCCATCATGTTCCAGGATATATAATCTTCAAGAAAAATACACTCTTTGAACTCTGCATTTCCCTCTGTCTATAGGCCCACTTTTGTCTGCTTTTCTTTATAGTGAAACATCTAGAAAGTTTTGCTTATACTTCCTTAGTTCCTCATATCCTTTTCATTCACTTCCCACTTCAGTTTTGTCTTTGTCCTCATCACTACACCAAAATCACACTTTGAAAGTTACAGGTTTGCATCTATACGGTCTATTGTGTGTTTCTGTCCTGTTTCAGAATATCTCAGCATTCTACACTGTTGATTTCTTCCTCCTACAGCTGTCACCTCCTTTGGCTGTCATGCTCCCCTGATGTTCTCCTCACTTCTCTGCCTGGCTTCTGTGTCATTCGTTCAATTGTTTTATCTAAGTTCTGCATGTTACCACGGCCTGCCAAGGCCCATATGATCTTAGTCCTCATCCATCTCTTGCTCACCATTTCCATTTCTTGTCTCCTGCCTCTTGGCAAGCCTTAGTCGCAGTAGATCTTTTTTGTTTCCTCCCACATCACAAATTTTTTTCCCACTCTCAGAGCCCTCACTACTACTGTTTGCTTTGCTTGCAAAGCTCTTCCCCAATATTTATCACAAATGGCTTCTCTTATCCATCATTTCACACTTCAAAGGGACTTTCCCTGAGCCCATTTTTTGTTAGAAGTAAATACTCTTTTCTGTTCCTTCTCATAGTTTTAAAACACGTTTCCTAGAAATTGACACAACTTGGAATTATCCGTTGTTTATTTTCTTGTTTGTTTCTGTCTATTTTGAAAGTTGCCTGGGGGACAGAGACAATATCTGTGTGTTGGGATTTAAAAAAAATTTTTTATTTGCAATTGACACACAAAAGGTGTACATATTTATGGGATATAGTGTGATGTTTCCATCTACGTATACATTGTATAATGATCAAAAATGACTCACAAAGGTAGGCAAAATGATGCAAAGATAACATTAATATTTTTTATATGAAAGTACACAAATTGCTAAAAGTTAAAGGCACTGATACCATACATTTAAATGGCCAAATAATTGAGCAGAAAATTTACAAAAGGGCTAAAGAAATGTTTGAAAATGTGCTCAAGTTCAATAATAAAGAAACATGAGGAAGATTTTTTAACTATTTGTAAAAAATTTGAAGTATCTCATACTGTCATGACATATTAAAACTTTGCACCCAGTAAATTTACTTCTGAGAATTTGTTCTCACAAAGTCATCACCAACTTATAATAGTTATTATCTTTGAGTTACAATAGTAGGTCTGTTTTTCTATTTGATACAATTCTTTTTTAATGTTCTCACTTTTATAGTTTAAAAAATTAAGTGATATTACTACCTGTTGATGTACTTACAAATTGGCAATGTTTCCTAGCTGTTTTTTTTCTTGTTTCCATTTTTTGTTTATTTTTCTTGAGACAGGGTCTCACTCTGTTGCCCAGGCTGGAGTGCAGTGGTGCGATCTTAGCTCACTGCAACCTCCACCTCCCTGGCTCAAGCAATCTTCCCACCTTAGCCTCCTAAGTAGCTGAGACTATAGGTGTGTGCCACCACACCTGGCTAATTTTTGTATTGTTTTGTAGAGATGATGTTTCACCATGTTTCCCAGGCTGGTCTCGAACTCCCAGGCTCAAACGATCCACCCACCTCAGTCTCCTAAAGTGCTGGGATTACTGGTGTGAGCCACCATGCCCGGCCCTACCTGTTATTTCTTTATGATCTGTTAAACTAGGAAGTGATATATAAATATCCTATAATGGATTATTTTCTTCAGCAAGCAACCTGATTTGAAAATAATATTCATATATGTACATAAATTTATAGTGTTCTATTTTCTCTTTAGGAAAATAAGGAAAGGCAAGAAAGAATTGAACGAAAACAGAAGAAACGTCATTCCTTTCTTGAAAGTGAGGCACTTCCTCCGTGGAGCCCTCCAAGCAGAACTGTGTTCACAAAAGTGTTTTGATAATTCTAGTTCTTACATTATTTAGTTGTTTATCAGTTTGCCAATATTTGCCATAGATTTAAAAACATTCCATTATTTATAGTTAGAGGAATATATTTTAATTAAATGCCAGACACTCCTGCTGACAATGAGAGAGATACTTTGGAGTGTAATCAGTGAAAGCATTTTTTTGAACTGTAGATAAACTGCCTCAAATGAAGATCTAATAATCAGATTGTTTTTACCATTAAGATACATAAAGTTTTATCATGTCCTGATAATTCTTACAGTGGAGTGATTCATGATCTTTTTCATTAAGCTCTGTGTGTTAAGTATATTTAATTTCAGTAATAGAAATTATTCCATTTGTGGATGATTGTTAATCTAGATTCAGGTTTTTAAATGAATGGTCGCTGGGAAGTGCACACATATTATTCCTTCTGAAACTGATGTTTAGCTCAAAGCAGTTGCATTTGTACTGTGCAAGTTAGAATTTTGATCAGTTGAGGCAGTAGTTCAGTAGAACTCTAATCATCAAGGCTTTTTATTTAAGAACTGCCTTATGTTTTAATATGAGTGTACTTTATCTGTTCCAGGCTTATGTGACAATCATAGGCACTTTATAATGAGTCCACCTCTGAAATTTTTCTTTTTGAATTCTATCTCACTGTATTATTTCAGTGATACCAAAAGACATCAATGTCACAGTAGTGATATACTTACGCATTAGTTATGGAAATTCCACAGGAGTTCAAGGTCATTATCACTATAATTATTTTCCAGACTAAAGCCATAAAGGTGATTTAGGCAATTATTGTCATCTTAGCTAGTCCAGTTTTATAGCTTATATTCCGAAGACAGCTGTATGGGAAGGTAAATGTGTTGACAATGTCCACAAAGCCTTTATTTATTTATTTATTTATTTGATCTCTGCGTGTCCTTGTAGTCATTGGTCTCATACTTGACCTGGTCCTCTGGTTTAAGACAGACCAAGTATATGCTCTCGGAGTTGAAATGCAGCATTAGTCAATAATGCAATGCAGAGATGATGGATGGGAATACACAGTTCCTATTTATTGAGCATCTAATATATAATCTCTACTGTATCTTTACAAATGTATTTAACATCTTTACAACAACTTTTCAGGGTAGGTGTTATTAGCTTCATCTTACAGATAAAAATACTGATGCTCAGATAACCCAAGTAATTTGCCATCCATCTGGAGTGTGCCTGAACTGGGATCAAACGGGATTCAGTCTGTCTGACTGAATCTGCCTCCTTCTGAAATCTCTGTGCTCTTTTTCACACTTCTCTGTAGCCTCAGAGACAGCTAAGTTCTGTCAAGACCTCTGCATAGTATCAACGTTACAAACACGTTTTAACTTTTAGAGCCTAAAATCATGTATTGTTATCCAAACATGATCTTTCTCTATAGAAATAGCTGCTTGTTGTTAGAGATGGTGGACGTCATTAAATCTATCAAGTGAAATAAAAATCCATAAGATTTCATGAGTTACTCAGGCATCTTATAACTACTATCAGAATATCAGAAACCTCAGCACGTTATGTGACAAAGGCTTTGAGATGGTCACTCCGGACGTTTCACGCACTGAGCATCAGCCTTCTTGCTGCATTGCATGTGCAAGATAAGATGTCATAGGCGGCTTTGTAAGATTGTATCAGTGCTATAGACAATTAAGAGAAATTTCATAGATAAAACTAGAACCCTTTCTATATGGCCAGAACTATAATACTTTCTGAAATTGATCTAATTATCAGCAATATGTAGTATCAGCATGGAACTTAGGACCTCTCTTACTCGTTCCTCTGTCCCCCATAGTTCCAAACACAGTGCCTGCCAAAATAGATTTAGTGTTTATTGTATTATCTATTTAGAGCTAAAAAGATATTTACAAATTCCAGGGAAGTAAAAGGAAAAAAATTGAAAAAGGTACAGCTACTTTTGGGGATGTGAGATCATGAATGTGTATCTTACAGATTTCACATTAATTATTTACTTTCCAATTATTTTCTTCTATATTATCATATTTAGTGGCTAACCGTTACTACCTCTTACGTTGTTGTGAGAACTGAATTAATTAATGTAAAGTATTTGACACATAATAAGGACTTAAAGGTTCATTGTTGTCATTATTGATTTACTGTCATGAGCCCTACATTTCCCCATTTTATGAGTGTAAGAACATTAACATAGATAGGATTAATAATGGTTATTTGACATTACACATTTTTAGCAAGAAGAAATTTCTGTCTTGTTGGCCAGTCCAGGCTGTATCACTCAAAAAAAATACAGAGAGATTACATTTATTGATTTGTGTATGTTGAGCCAGCCTCATCCCAGGGATGAAGCCCACTTGATCATGGTGGATAAGCTTTTAGATATGCTGCTGCATTCGGTTTGCCAGTATTTTATTGAGAATTTTTACATCGATGTTCATCAGGGATATTGGTCTAAAATTCTCTTTTTTTGTTGTGTCTCTGCCAGGCTTTGGTATCAGGATGATGCTGGCCTCATAAAACGAGTTAGGGAGGATTCCCTCTTTTTCTGTTGATTGGGGTAGTTTCAGAAGGAATGGTACCAGCTCCTC